>NW_026639547.1:0-4835 GCF_028554395.1 Pezoporus wallicus | reverse complement strand
ACAACACCCTGACAACAGCAACAACACCCTTTAAGCAGCGCAAAATACTGAGGATGCACTCCCGGACTGTTTTAGACACATATATTTGCTGTCCACAGGTTCTGCTCTCAAGGCATCAAGAAAGGTAGCAGGGCAGGGGCCCAGCCTGCGCTGCTGGTAATATGCCCCATGGACCTCCTCCTGTTCTCTTACTTCCTTTTCTGCATCAACCATCTCCTATGTCCAGTACTCTCTGGCACAACCAGCATCTCACAAGCTAAGAAAGATTCAAGGGACTGCCCCAGTTCAAGGCAGGACAACCTCAGTGTTCTGACAAAATCTACTGCAAACAGAAAATCTCAGAGGACTGTCACTGTACTCGCACCTTAGACCAGCTCTCTACCACTTCATGCTTTTACATTTTCACTCTTGTCACAATAAAGTTCTTCTGCATCCAAGCCTGTGACGCCTCCTCTCCTTTTCCTCTATCAAGGGTCTTCCAACTCCACGCAGCACAAAGCCAGGGTTCAACAGGCCGTTAGAGTGAGTGAAGAAGAGCCACAAAGTTTTTTCTAGAAAATATGCCACCACAACCAGCAACAAAACAGACTGACCCATGGAAGCCTTCCCAAATGGGACAGAAGCTCATTACTGCCACAAAGAAAGCATTGAACATGACATTGCTCCCCTGTGCACGACTCTTATGGAATCACCCCAGGCTCATGAGAACATCTGAATGCAGTCCCAGGGCCAACCACAAAGGAACTCAGCGCTCTGTCACTGACTGCTTCCAAGAGCATGGGTATCCTATGCAGGGTGCCCAGGTGACCACCGTCCTGCTCTGGGATCCTTCTCTTACCCAGGGGTGTGTTCCTGTTGCACTGACTTTCTGGCTGCATTTTCCCCATTCCATCCATGTCAGAGTCCACAGCTCATGGTCTCAGCTTGCTATGGGGTCCACAAATGATGCCTTAGCAGGATGCACAGAGGGTACCAGCCTCTCATCACTGAAGGCTCCAACAGTGCAAGCAGTCTTTGGGCCGATCATCCTCCTTGCTGCTCTGTTTCTGGAACAAATCTACAGGGGACCCCAAAGCCAAGATCCCTCTGCTCTGAGGTCACACAGAAAGCCCCCAGTGTGAGGTCACAATCCTCCTTACATTGGCTCAATGGGGCCCTGAATGGGCACTCGGAACAAGGTGGAGGAACAAGCCTGTACCCCTGTTCTCCCGTGAAGATGAGGCTCTGAGGTGGTTTGACCTTGGCTGGGCACCAAGTGCTCAGTGAGAGGCTTTAGCACTATTCTGCCTCAATCGGGTAGGGGGAGAATATCCTAAGTAGACACAAGGACAAGGAGATCACACACCACGTCCCAGCAGCAGCAAAACAGACTTGACTCAGTGAAATTAATTTATCAAAAGTCAAAGCAGAATTAAGAGAAATAAACACAATTATTAAAAAACCTTCCCCCAAACTCTCCCTTCTTCAGGGTTCATCTTCCCTTCCAAATTACTTACTCCCTTGTGCAAAATAGCACAGAGAGATGGAATGGGAATTGTGGTCAGTTCACACCACACTGTCTCTGCTCTTCCTTCCCCCTCACACTCTTCCCCTGCTCCATCACGGGGCCTCTTCCACAGGAAACAGCCCTCCACGAACTTATTTGTGCCTTTCCCACAGTCTCTATTGGACTTGGAAAAAGCTTCTGGCATCTTCACACAGAACCAACACAGCAGCCCAATGGCTACCAAAACATTTCCACGTAAACCCACTACAGCCAGTGACCCATCCTCAGCTCCTTCCCCCAGAGCACCGCCGTCGGATCCTCCTCATCCACTGCCGTGGGCAACGTCCTCAGCGCCCAGGGAGTGCCCGTCTCCTCTGGGGGCTTCGGCTACGGCCTTGGCTACAGCTTCGGAGGCCTGGGCTGCTACGGCAGAGGAAGGGGATACAACATCTGCTAAGGGCCATTGACAACATGCCTGAAACCACTCACGTACATTCTAGAAGCACAGACACAGATAGTGGAAGCACGTCTGGGGTAATGCTGGCACACCAGTTCACCTTCCACAATTCCTTCTCCTGTGGCACAAAGCAAGCAGGGAAGGGGCCCGACCAGGCTGCCTGGTAACATGGCCCATGGATGTCTTCTTCTTCTTCTCCAAATTCCTCCTCTGCACCACCCCATCTACTGTGTGTAGTACTGTGTGCTCCACCAGCATCTTACAGGCTAATCAGCAGTAGGGGACCTCCAGTGGGTTTCTCCCCAGTCAAGACTGAAAGACCTCACTGCTCTGACAAAATCTACTGCATGCAGAAGACCTCAGTGCATGGTCACCATACTTGCACCTCAGCTCTCTTCCTCCTTATGCCTGTGTATTTTCATGCTTTTGTCTCAATAAAGTTCTGCATCCCAACCTCTGACACCTCTTCCCCATTCTTCTACCATGACTCTTCCAACTTCACGCAGCACAAAGCCAGGGCTCAACAGGCCGTCAGTGTGAGTGAAAAAGGCCACCAAAATTCTCCTGGGAAATATACCACCACAACCAACAACGGCTGGCACCTGGGGTGCTTTCACAACGTGATAGAGGTTTGAGCAAGTTCTGGCTCAAAGACAGTCTTGAACATGACAACACTGCCATGAGCATGCCTCTGATGGAACCACCACAGACTCATGAGACCATTTGGATGGAGTCCCACGGCCACCCACTGAGAGAATCATGGTCCCGTCCCCCTTGCTGCAAGGACCTTGGGTATCCCATGCAGTGTGTGCAGGTCACCACCCTTCCTGCTCTGAGATCCTCTTCTGACTCAGGTGGGTGTCCTTGTTTCACTGACCTTCTGGATGAAAGGTCCCCATTCTACACACGCCAGAGTTCCCTGGCCCTGGTCTCACCTTGCTGTAGAGTTCACAAATGATGACTTGGAGGTTCCCCAAGCCATCAGCAACTCTTCATTGAAAAGCCCAGCAGAGACCCACGCAGGGGGTCTCCTGACCACCATCCTCCCTGCTGCAGAGTCTCTGGACCACCTCTGCAGGGGACCCCAAGATACCACCCTTCTGCTCTGAGGTCACAAACAAAGTCCCCACTCTGAGGTCACAATCCTCCCCACCTTGGTCCAGCAAGGCCCTGCATGGGGCACTGGGGACAAGTGCAGGACCAAGCCTGTGACCCAGCTCGGCTGCAAAGATGGGTGCCTCTGAGTGGAGCTTGGCTGGGCAACAAGTGCTCACTGAGCAAGTGCTCTATCACTCCTCTTCCAAAAGAGGATGGGGGGGGAAGAATAAGGTGAAAGCCTCCATCTGTAAGGCCTCTCACCACCTCACCTCACTGAAACCACCCACATCCTGGAAGCAACAACAGGGATTGTGGATGCGCATCCGTGGTAATGCTGGCACATCAGCTCACCTTCTGCAGCTCCTTCTCTCATGGCACAAAGCAAGCAGGGAAGGGGACAGAACATGCTGCCTAATAACATGCCCCGTGGACCTCTCCTCTTCACACACTTCCTTCTTTGCATCCACCCATCTACTATGTCCAGTACCGTGAACCACAAACAGCATCTCACAAGCTAAAAAATCATCGGGGAACCTCCAGTTGTCAACTCCCAGTTTCGGGTAGGAAGACCTCAGTACTGTGACAAAAGCTACTGCAAACAGAAGACCGCAGTTGATGGTTTCCCTGCTTGCACGTCAGAACAGCTCTCTTCCACGTTATGCTTGCACCTTTTCACTCTGTTGCCTCAATAAAGCTCTCCTGCATCCCAGCCTATGACCCCTCCTCTTCCTTTCTGCAACTGAAGCTCTTCCAACCTCATGCAGCACAAAGTTAGGGCTCAACAGGCCATCAGTGTGGATGAAAAAGGCCACATGGATTTTCCTGGGAAACAGGTAACCATCACAAATAAAGACTGGCATCTGGGGTGCTTCCACAATGTGACACAAGCCCACCACTGCCTCAAACTAAGTCTTGAGCATAACAACACCCTCCTGAGCATTACGGTGATGATGTCTCCCCAGGCTCATGAGACTACTCATGGAGGGTTCCAAGGCCACCAACACAGGGACTCATGGCCCCATCCCCACATGCTACAAGGACTATGGATAGCCCATGCACTACGGACCTCCTTACTCGGTGGTCCTCATCTGACAGAAGTTTAGGTGTTTGCAGCACTGACCTTCTTGCTGCACGCACCCCATTCCACACACGTCAGAGTCCCCAGGCCATGGTGTCATGCTATGCAGTCCCCAGATGCTGCCTTGGGGGGAAGCTCAGGCCACCAGCTGCTCTTCACTGCAGGCTCCACAGTGGCTCATGAAGGAGGTCTCCTGACCACCATCATCCCTGCTGCAGAGGCTCTGGAGCATCTGCGCAGGAGACCCCAAGCCAACATCCCTCTGCTCTGAGGTCACACAGGAAGAGGCTGCAACACCAGCTAAGGGCCCTAGACAACATTCCCAAAACCACTCAAGTACGTCCTAGAAGCAGAGACACAGATCGTGGATGCACCTCTGGGGCAATTCAGGGACATCCACACACCTTCCGCAGCTTTCTTTTACAGCACAAAGAAAGCAGGGAAGGGGACAGACCAGGCTGCCTGGTAACGTGGTCCTTGGATCTCTTCTTCAAGTTCCTTCTTTGCATCACCCTGTCAGCTATGTCCAGAAATGTGTGCTGAAAAATGCATCTCACTGGCTAAATTTCATTGGGGGACCTCCAGTGTGCTCCGCTCCAGCCAAGTCAGGAAGACCTCAAAGCTCTGACAAAATCTGTTGCAAACAGAAGACCTCAGTTCGTGGGCACCCTCCTTGCACCTGAGACAGCTCTCTTCCACATTATGCCTGTACTTTT
>NW_026639546.1:0-477 GCF_028554395.1 Pezoporus wallicus | reverse complement strand
TGTAACCTGTGTACTGTGGGTGTAAAATAGAGAGTTTGAGTCCAATTCTCACAGTATTGACCGCTTGCACTAAAGTACAGCTGCTATTTAGACAGGTGGGTTTGAGTGGAGGGTTTGGGCCTGTTAGCAGTTCCTCAAACCATTTAGTCCTCTGGAGGTCCAAAAAGCCTCAGTGTGCACCTTCGCTGTGATGTTCCTTAGCTGCAACTTGTTCCCTTGTGCTTTTTGTGTCACACACTAAAAGATGTTGAAACAGGGCTGGCCAGTGGTTTTCTCAGTGGCTCATTTGGTAAAGAGGGGGACTTTGGAAATAGCTATTACTGTTTCCCTAAGGAAAAACAGGAATTTGATTCTTCATTAGTGAGTAAATATGTTTCTTCTGAGGGCCTCACAGCTGAGGTGTGCTAAGGGACTGCTGTTGTACAGAGCAGCCAAAGGATTGAGAGAGCTCCAAAGTGCTCTTCGCACAGCACTGGT
>NW_026639545.1:0-4820 GCF_028554395.1 Pezoporus wallicus | reverse complement strand
GGATGGCTCCCATCCCTGCCTCTTGGTCACAGCCTTTCCCTTGAGGTGCTGCTTGCTTCCAGGCAGCAGCCAGGGCTGGAGGGAGGGGAACGTCCCCTCCAGATGCATGGAGAGGTCCCAGCTCTGCCCCTGCATCCTCGTTCCCTGCTCCAGCAGGAGCATCCGCAGGCACTGGGGTTCTGCAGCCCCATTCCATAGGCAATTCCCATGTGGAAAAGGGGCTTGGGAACACCATGGAGAGGGCAGAGAACCCTTTGTGTCCCCCCCAGGCCATGCTCCGGGGGGGAATCCTGCAGTGCACAAGGAGCAGGGATAGGGAAAGCGGTGGCATTCCAAGCACTCGGAATTCCACCCCCCCCACCCCGCTCAGCTCTGCAGGGTCCGGATGGGCTCAGCTCCCTTGGCTCCTCTTCCCATTCCGGCTTCCCTTGGGAATGGATGCTGGTTCTGCCCCATCCCTGCGGCACGAGGGCTGCCCTCGGCGATGGGCTCTGGGGGGCTCTTCCTTGTGTCCCTTCCCAAATCCAGCTTTCCTTTGCCTCCCGTAGTTCCCGGATGAGACCCTCCGGAGCGGGGAGCTGCTCAACATGATCGTGGCCGTCATCGACTCCTTCCAGGTCCGTGCTTGTCCCTTCCATTCCCAAGAGCTGGAAGCGTGGAATCACCCATCCATAGGGATGCGCCCGCGCTCCTTTCCTCCTCCTGCCCCCTTCTTGAGCGAGGCCAAGCTGATCCCTGCACCTCATTCCCATAGGGATTGACACCCCAAGCCTATCTCTTCACCTCATTCCCATAGGGATTGACACCCCAAGCCAATCTCTTCACCTCATTCCCATAGGGATTGGCACCTCAAGGCAATCTCTGCACCTCATTCCCATAGGGATTGGCACCCCAAGCCAATCTCTGCACCTCATTCCCATAGGGTTTGGCACCCCAAGCCAATCTCTGCACCTCGTTCCCATAGGGATTGGCTCCTCAAGCCAATCTCTGCACCTCATTCCCATAGGGATTGGCTCCTCAAGCTGATCTCTGCACCTCATTCCCATAGGGATTGACACCCCAAGCCAATCTCTGCACCTCATTCCCATAGGGATTGGCACCCCAAGCCAATCTCCCACCTCATTCCCATAGGGATTGGCTCCTCAAGCTGATCTCTGCACCTCATTCCCATAGGGATTGGCTCCTCAAGCTGATCTCTGCACCTCATTCCCATAGGGATTGGCACCCCAAGCCAATCTCTGCACCTCATTCCCATAGGGATTGGCTCCTCAAGCTGATCCCTGCACCTCATTCCCATAGGGATTGGCAGCCCAAGCCAATCTCTGCACCTCATTCCCATAGGGATTGGCTCCTCAAGCCGATCCCTGCACCTCATTCCCATAGGGATTGGCTCCTCAAGCCAATCTCTGCACCTCTTTCCCATAGGGATTGGCTCCTCAAGCCGATCCCTGCACCTCATTCCCATAGGGATTGGCTCCTCAAGCCAATCTCTGCACCTCATTCCCATAGGGATTGGCTCCTCAAGCTGATCTCTGCACCTCATTCCCATAGGGATTGGCACCCCAAGCCAATCTCTGCACCTCATTCCCATAGGGATTGAGTCCTCAAGCCGATCTCTGCACCTCATTCCCATAGGGATTGAGTCCTCAAGCTGATCTCTGCACCTCATTCCCATAGGGATTGGCTCCTCAAGCCGATCTCTGCACCTCATTCCCATAGGGATTGGCACCCCAAGCCAATCTCCCACCTCATTCCCATAGGGATTGGCTCCTCAAGCCGATCTCTGCACCTCATTCCCATAGGGAGGCTGAGCCCAAGCCGCTGCATCCCGGCATCATTCCAGGAGGGAATCAGTGCCTTTGCAGCCAATCCATCACCACCAGGCTCCCTCCTAGCCCCCTTGAGGCAGGTTTATGGGGGGCAGCAGCAGCAGCAAGCCCGGGCAGGAGGTGCTGAGCCCCGATGGGCGCAGGCAGGATGCAGGCAGCGCATTCCCATCTCCTGGTGGGATGCTCTGCAGCCTCCCCCCTCCTTCCCTTTGGGAGATGGATCCCTATGGAATAGCTGAGCTGCCCGCAGCAAGCCAGGAATAGCAGGGCAGGAATGCTCCGCCGTCTGCTGATGTGCTGATAACCCTTGAACCGCCCTCATTTCTCCATCATTCCTGGGCTGTTCCTGCTATTCCCAGCCTGGAACGCCGCTCCTTGGAGCCAGAGCTGGGTACAGGAAGGGTTGGAGCCCTGATGCCCTGACCCCCCCCTTCATGCCCAGCCCCTCACTTCCCTCCCTCCCTCCCCTGCTCCAGGATTTGTTATTCCCACCAGAGCTCCATGGGTTTCCTCTCCCCTCCTTCGTTCCTTCCTGTTATTCTTCCTGGCTCCTTGGCCCCTGTGCCCAACGCCATGGGGCAGAGCTATGGGGCAGAGCCATGGGGCTCTATGAGCTTCCAGCACCCCATGCTCTGAGCGAGGCTGAGGAGCAGGGAGGGATGGAGCTGGGAGCCCAAGGGGGGGGCACAAGCAGGGAACGGCGCTCCCCTCCCTGCATTCCATGGGATGCAGGGATGCAGGGATGGGTCAGTGCCGTCTCCATCACCCCTCTGGCAGGTTCAAGCCCTTCCCCTTGGCCCCATCATTAGGATGATGTGGATGCATCAATGGAGCCGCAGCTTCCCTCTTGCTCTCCAGCCTTATCCCATGGGAAGGTTTTCCCCCCCCCAATCCCCGTTTGTCTCCGTTTCCCAGTTGCAGGAGCTGGTTTGCCACGTGATGATGGGCAACCTGGTCATGTTCCGCAAGGATTCCGTGCTCAACATCCTCAGTGAGTAGCTCCGGAGCATCCCATGCTGCAGAGACCCCCACACCCCCCCACCAACCCCACATCCACCCTTTCTATCCCTATCCAACCATACCGGGGCAGCCTCTTCCCCAGTGCATTGGGATGGGATGGGATGGGAGAGGTTGGGACCCTGTTGGATGCCACCCCCCCCCTCACCCTGCTTGTTGTGGCCCTTGGACCATTCCTCTTAAGCCCCTCGGATGGAGCCCACTGCACCTGGTACCTGCAGTCACTGCCCCCCCCCCCCAGCATCCCCACTCTTGAGCAGGATTTGGCCTCCCCCTCGCACCCATCACGGGGTGGAAAAGCCCCCCCCAACCCCAAAGCCTCCCATTCCCTCCTCCATGCTGGTCCTGATGGGTGCCCTCATTGTGCTGTGCCCCCCCCCTCTCCTCCCTATAGTTCAGAGCCTGGACTGGGAGACCTTTGAGCAGTACTGCACGTGGCAGCTCTTCCTGGCACACAGCATCCCCCTGGAGACCATCATCCCCATCCTGCAGCACCTCAAGTACAAAGGTGAGCTCAGCCCCTGCGTGCAGGATGGGACCACCAGGAGCTCGTCACCGAGCATCTCCTCTCGTTGCAGACCACCCCGAGGCCTTGTCCTGCCTGTTGCTGCAGCTGAGGAGGGAGAAGTAAGTGCTGTGTGATGCTTGGGGTGTGTGTGTGGGTGTGTGTGTGGAGGCTTGGGCAGCATCAGTGGGGCAGGGCCATGGGGATGCCCCCCCTACCCCCGCTCCCCCCCCCCCCAAGCTTGAATCCTTTAGGATTCAGGTTGGAAAACCCCTCCTCCTGCTGCTCCCCCCATTGCTCTGTCCTGGCTCCCATTCCCTACCATAGGGCAGCATCCCCTGCCTCCTGCAGGGCATGGAGCTGGCTTCCCCTCCCTGCGGGGCTGGATTGGTCACATCCTGCACTGCAGAGCATCATTCAGCTCAGCTCATCCCAGCTCCAAGCAGCCTTAGTGGAAAAGCTTGGGATGGGGGTGCTGGGATAAGGGATGGAATGGGGATGACTGGGCAGGGAGCTCCGCATCCTCCCTCCCTCCCTGCTCCGGTCCCCACAGGCCCAGCGAGGAGATGGTGAAGATGGTGCTGAGCCGGCCCTGCCACCCCGACGACCAGTTCACCACGAGCATCCTGCGGCACTGGTGCATCAAACACGACGACCTCCTGGCCGAGCACATCAAATCCCTGCTCATCAAGAACAACAGCCTGCCCCGGAAGAGGCAGAGGTGTGGGGCTGGGGCGGGCACCCTCTGACACCCCCCACCCCTGTGCCCTTTGTGTCCCCTTTGTGTGTCCCATTGGGATCCCAGGAACCAAGCAGGTCCCAGTGCTGAAACCCCTCTTGGTACCTGTTGAGCATCTTGCTCTTGGTACCCAGAGCATCTCCTGGTGCCCAGAGCATCTCCTGGTACCCAGAGCATCTCCTGGTACCCAGAGCATCTCCTGCTGCCCAGAGCATCTCCTGGTGCCCAGAACATCTGGTACCCAGAGCATCTCCTGGTACCCAGAGCATCTTCTGGTGTCCAGAGCATCTTCTGGTACCCAGAGCATCTCCTGGTGCCCAGAGCATCTCCTGGTACCCAGAACATCTCCTGGTGCCCAGAGCATCTCCTGGTACCCAGAGCATCTTCTGGTGTCCAGAGCATCTTCTGGTACCCAGAGCATCTCCTGGTGCCCAGAGCATCTCCTGGTACCCAGAGCATCTCCTGGTGCCCAGAGCATCTCCTGGTACCCAGAGCATCTCCTGGTGCCCAGAGCATCTCCTGGTACCCAGAGCATCTCCTGGTACCCAGAGCATCTCCTGCTGCCCAGAGCATCTCCTGGTGCCCAGAACATCTGGTACCCAGAGCATCTCCTGGTACCCAGAGCATCTTCTGGTGTCCAGAGCATCTTCTGGTACCCAGAACATCTGGTACTCAGAGCATCTCCTGGTACTCAGAGCATCTCCTGGTACCCAGAGCATCTTCTGGTACC
>NW_026639544.1:0-4893 GCF_028554395.1 Pezoporus wallicus | reverse complement strand
TGTTCTGACACTGTCTGCTGCGGTCGGAGTTTAAGTAGCTGCTGTACTTGTTGTAGGGGTGCATGGGAATGTCTCCTTCATAGGCTGACCTCTCAAGGAGGGGAAAATGAATGTGTAATTGTTAAGCACTTCTGTTACATACCTCTCAAAGTATAGAGGTGGTGACCACGCTGGGAATGCAAGCCAGGTCAGTTTCATGGTCAGTGAGTCTATTGTATTACAAGTTATTGCCATAAAGTACAATGAGACAAGAACCTTAGCCCAAGGCCCTCAGCCAATAAACACTAACACATCAAATACTGGCTGTAAGTAAAGTACCACATGCTGAAACTGTGAGATCAAGCGCAACAACTTTGAGAGCCAATAAATCAGCATTGTGACGAGTGACTATTAATCCAAAACAATGAATGCTTATCACAAATACGGTTAGACACACTCCGGTCAGATGTCGTTATCGCAACCCTTCATGCCCCACATTGGGAGCCAAAAAGAACTGTCGTGGTTTAAGCCCGGTTAGCCACGTAGCCCTTGCTCAGTCCCCCCACTTCCTCCCCCTGCTCCTGGAGGGATGGGGAGGAGAATCGAAAGAATGTAACTCCCATGGGTTGAGATAAGAACAGTCCAGTAGCTAAGGTATAACACAAACCACTACTGCTACCACCAATAGTAGTAATGATAAGGGAAATAACAAGGGAAGAGAATAGCACTGCTCATCACCTGCTGACCGATACCCAGCCTGACCGAGCAGTGATTTAGCCCTTCCAGGTAACTGCTCCCAGTTTTACATCCTGGGGGTGACATGCTGTGGTATGGAATACCCCTTTGGCTAGTTTGTGTCAGGTGTCCTGCCTCTGCTTCCTCCCGCCTTCCCCTCCTCCCTGGCAGAGCATGAGACTCACAAAATCCTTGGTCAGAGTAAACATGACTTAGCAATAACTAAAAACATCATTGTTATCAGCGCTGTTCCCGGGCCAAAAGTCAAAACCATAGCACTGCACCAACCACTGACCAAACATGGTCTTTAGATTATTGCAAGGTCTGGGAAAAGTGCTCCATGAATAATGAGTAAGCCATGTGAATGGCTTAGAGCTTTTTCATTTTCAAATAGGTTGGTCAGCGCTGTGTGCCCACATGAGGAATTCCTAACCCTGCTCTGCAGATGGGATGGTAAGCTGAGGGGCTACTGAACGCCACTCTCCCTGGATCATGGCAGAGTTGGGGACTGGTGGACCTGGCTACCTTGTCCCCCAGCAGTGCTGCATTTTGTGCCTGGGGGCTTTTATTATGGAGCTGAATCCCACCCATGGGAACTCTGGAGGTCAGTGGCAGCAGTGCTAGTGGGGCAAGGGTAGGCTATGGGTTGCTGCTGAGAGCGCACAACTGTGCACAAACATTAGCTGGACCTGAAGCCACAGATGTCCGGGTGTTGTGGTTTAAGCCTGGGCTTAAACCATGACACAAGGTAACAAGTGATAGAAGAATTTTTTCCTTTTGTGTCCAAATATCTCTTCTTCCCACTCTCACGGTCTGTGTGGTTGTGTGAGGATAATGTGCCCACTCATCAGCATGTGCATTTGGGGAGCTTTTAAATTAATGTTCCTAACCAATGTGTGAAACACAAGAGACAACTGATTCAGAACAGGAGAGGGAGCTGCCGAGAGTTTTAGCAGATATGTGACGAAATTTGCTTACGTTTGAGAAATATGTTATTTCAATTTGATGAAGCTTATGCCTGTGAGTTTACACCCACCCACGCACACACGCACCCAGGCTTTTGCCATTTCAAGGCATTGTTTGTTGGTCCAGAGCTGCCAGCAACTAGGGCCAAGCTGAAAGTGGCTATGAAACTACTTTAAGCTGTTTTCATTTTGAGCACAGAAAAAAAATATAGGGGCATTTAGGTGGGATGTTAGGTCGTAAACTTTATTTTGCTTTTATATGGGTTAAATTGGATTTGGACTGAAACCAAACTGCAGTGAGATGGATGGGAGTCTTGTTTTCTCAAAGGACAAGAACTACACCATCCATGTGGCAATCATTTGTAAAAACATCTCCCTAAACAGTAGACATTGCTTGTTTGAAGAAAGAGTTCTGCACACATCATTTCCTCCTGTAATGCTGCTGTTCTGGGGGGGGGGGGAACAACCAAGAAAAAAACCAAACCCACAACTAGTTGTTAGCTGTGAGAGACTGAACTGAAATCAGACTCCACCATCCATTGTCTTGAAGATTGGTATGAGAAGCTGAGATGGGACTCCACCATCCACTGTCTGAGAGATGGGCAGGAAGAGCTAAGACTCCTCCATCCATTATTTCCAGGATTGGTGTGAGGAATTGCTGCCCATTATCTCAAGGATTGCTACAGACATGCAGTTGAAGAGCTGGCTGCAAGACCAGCAAAACTGGCCCACCAGGAACCCCTAGTAGGTGATATGAAGAACAGAGGTACTCCCCCCAACTCAAAAGGGGGAAAAGGTAATCGCTATTGGGACACCCACCTCTGACTACTATGGACCTTTGGGGACACTCTCTGATGCCAACTATGGACCCTGGAGGACTCCCACCACAGAGAATGACAGCTATGGTCCCCTGGGACACTGCTGGATCCATGGTGGGTTTAAGGTCCTGCTGTCAATAGATGCTTAGATAATAATACCTGCTTTAGCAGGTAAAGTGAGATACTTGTCAGGATGCTTGTACTGTAGAGGGACAGAGTTTTGCCTGTTTTTTGTTGTTTTTTTTTTTCTTTTTGTGTATGTGTAAGATGCAAGTTTTCTGACTAGCTCTTGAGTGATATCGTACATTTTTACAGCATGTCTTTTGGTTCAAGGGGAAGATCCTGTGCTTTCCCTGCATGAGTGTCCTGGGTTCAGCTGTAATTGTTACTCTTCTTCCTAGTAGCTGGTGCAGTGCTGTGTTTTTGACTTTAGCCTTAGAACAGTGCTGATAAGACAGCAATGTTTTTAGTTGTTTCTAAGTAATGCATACTCTGATCAAGGACTTTTCAGTCTCATGTTCTGCCAGTGAGGAGGGGCATGGGGAGCTGGGTGCAATCAGACAGGACACCTGACCCAAACTAGCCAAAGGGGTATTCCGTACCACAGCATATCATGCTCAATATATAAGCTGGGGGGAGTTAGCCAGAAGGCCCAGATCGCTGCTTGGGTCGGGCTGGATATTGATTCGGAGAAAACTCCAGGAACAAACTTGCCAGCAGTTTCAAGTTGACAAGCAGGTATTTATTGCGGCGCTGGGAGACACGGGGGATAGCTCCTCCTAACGTCCCCCTATTGCTATACAGGCCATCCTTGTATATGAGGCTACACATGAATTACATCATTTTCCAGAAGGTTTCTCACATGCATACAAAAAAATGTGATGGTGGTCTTTAAGGGTGGTTTACTTCTCCCAACAATCTTCATAACTTCTGGCAGTCTTTGAAGCACCAGCTTAATGGGTTTATTAACACCACAAACATAGCACTCATCCTGTCTTTCTACTTATCAGTTAGTTTAACTGTGCCCATCCTGGACATCTGCTAGTCCCAGATACTCCCCATCCCCAGGTCCTGTTTTTCCATTCTGCTTTTCTTACACCTTTTGTACTAAGGTCCTAAGGACCTGAAACTATGTCAACTACCTTCAAGCACTGCAGTTATTTTCCATTACAAAGCCATCAAACTTAACATTACTTAGAACTGATTACATTTTGTGCTTTTGTGCCTCCTTGTCTCAGGCTGCTGGGCCTAGAGGGTTGGGAGTGGGTTGTGTCAGCTTCTGTCAGGTAGGTCTTGGGTGGGAGAGGTGCTACCTCCCACCCAGTGCCCAGATGGAAGGTCCTGTTGCTGTAGTGTGAGCCTGTGGGACAGCTCAGGTCTTAGCTAGTCTTCCCAATAGCAGCCCCTCTGGTGCTCACTTCTCAGGTAGACCTTGATACACAGATAGACTCCACAACTGTTTAATGGTTTTTTCCTTGTGAATTCAACAGTCCTCTCTCCTTCCAAATGGTGCCATGTGCATGCACAACTCCGAATGCATACCTTGAGTCTGTATAGACGTTTATGCTTTTTCCTTTTGCCAGTTCCAGAGCTCTAGTCAGAGAAATCAGTTCCACCTTCTGTGCAGAGGTGTTTATGGGTAATGGTCCGGATTCTATTACCTAACTGCATATCCAGCATGCCATTTTCCACATAGCTGCTCCCATCAGTAAACCAGGTTTCCACGTCGTCTAAAAGGGTATCTTTCAGATCCGGATGACTTGAATATGTGGCCTCAGTAGTCTCCAGGCAATAGTGGTGTACCGGTTCTCCTTCATTTCTGCTGAGGAAAGAAGGTCTGGGAGTCCTAAGGCTGGTGCCAACATCAAGGCGGTGTTTTTTTTTTTTAATTGGTGGAAGGCTTAAGTGGCTTCCTTTGTCCACTGAAGATTCTTGTTGTAATGCATATAGAGGCTTAACAATTAGTCCATGATGGTAGATCCACAATCTACACCATCCTGTCATACCTTCCAAGCCACAAAGGCCTCCTCTGTCTGGGTAGCTACTAGGATGTCTTTGTACTGCAATAACTTCCCTTCTTCCGATGGGGCTTCCCAGGACTCTAAGTCTTTTGAAAGTCATTCTCCAAAGAGGGTGGGACTGTTCTTAAATCCCTGAGGCAACACCATCCAAGTGAGCTGGATTTTGCACCCACTCTTGGGGCTTTCCCATTCAAATGCAAAGATTTTCTGGCTGGCTTTGATACCCAGATAGACTCCACAACTCGTTAAAGTTGTAAAGTAGGTATGCTTTTTATTCAGCGCTGAGATGCATGGGGATAATTCCTCAAAGTCATGCGTACCTCAGTGTTGTTTCCCTGTACATTTATTAAGGTTGCACAATACGCCTATACATAT
>NW_026639543.1:0-488 GCF_028554395.1 Pezoporus wallicus | reverse complement strand
GGCCAAAACCACCCCAATTCTCCTATGGGACAAATGTCAGAGATCAAAAACAGCCCTGAAACAGCCCAAAACCAGGACAAAAACACCCCGAAACGACCCCAGAATGACCCTGTATTGCTTCTCCTAGGGATACAGGGTCAGAGCCCCAAAACAGGACAAAAACAGAATAAAACCACCCCAGAAAACCACCTTGTCCTGCTTCTCCGAGGGATAAAGGGTCAGAGCCCCAAAATAGCCCCAAAACAGGACAAAACCACCCCAAAAAAACCTCAGGACGACCCGAAAACCACCTTGTCCTGCTTCTCCTATGGAATACAGCATCAGAGCCTCAAAACAGACCCAAAACACCCCAAAACAAACAAAACCACCCCCAAACCACCCCAAAACAACGCCAAAACCACCTCGTCCTGCTTCTCCTGTGGGATACAGGGTCAGAGTCCCAAAACAGGACAAAAACACACCAAAACACCCAAAACCAGCCACAAAAA
>NW_026639542.1:0-48392 GCF_028554395.1 Pezoporus wallicus | reverse complement strand
TGCGCGGAGACTGGCTTTGCGCATGCGCTCAGGGCACCTTCCGGGTTGCTACGCAACCGGGCGCAGGCTTGGCTCAGGCCTAGCGGCCTAGGCCGCGCCGCGGGGCCGGTTCCGGGGGCAGGGATTGGGCCCCTGTGCTGGGCACTGGGGAGGCTGCACCTCGAATCCTGTGCTCAGCTCCCGGCCCCCCACTGCAAGAGAGACCTTGAGGTGCTGGAGCGGGGCCAGAGAAGGGAACGGAGCTGGAGCAGGGCCTGGAGCCCAAGTGTGATGGGGAAGGGCTGAGGGAGCTGGGGGGTTCAGTGTGGAGAAGAGAAGGCTCAGGGGGGACCTGATGGCTGCCTCCAAGTGCCTGAGAGGAGGATGGAGCCAGGAGGGGCTGGGCTCTGCTCCCAAGGAACAAGGGATGGGACAAGAGGAAACGGCCTCAAGCTGCACCAGGGCAGGTTTAGATGGAGCTGGCCCCGAAGCTCCTCGAGCGGGACCGGATCTGGGTGAGCAATGGGACGGGGAGGGCTCGGTGCCTGCAGGGTGAGTGGCACCAGTGCTGTGCCCCGTCCCAGCCCGCTCCCAGGACGTGGCCTGGGTTACTCCGAGGTCCAGCTCTTCATTCCAGGTCTGGGCTATGATCAGTTCATTTTATTGAGGAAGCACCAAAAGGAGCTTCGAGAAATCAGACAAATGACAAAGCAGCACATCCTGTGAGGGATTCATCATGAAACAATTCCACCCACGGCAAAGCTGCTCCTGGTGCCTTTTAACCTTAGGGATCCCATGGGATTGATACAGCTTTTCCCTCCCCGCCGCCAACACAGGAAGGTCCCATTGGAGAAGGCTCCTGAAGGGGAGACCTCAGAGCAGCTCCAGTGCCTGAAGGGGCTGCAGGGAACCTGGAGAGGGGCTTGGGACAAGGGATGTAGGGCCAGGCCAAGGGGAATGGCTTGAACCTGCCCGAGGGGAGACTGAGATGAGCTCTTAGGCAGAAGCTCTTCCCTGGGAGGGTGCTGAGGCGCTGGCACAGGGTGCCCAGAGAAGCTGTGGCTGCCCCATCCCTGGCAGTGCTCAAGGCCAGGTTGGACACAGGGGCTTGGAGCAAGCTGCTGCAGTGGAAGGGGTTGGGGTTGGAGCTGGAGGAGCTTTAAGCTCCCTTCATCCCAACCCATCCCATGGTTCCATGATTCTGAGCCTGGCAGAGGGCCCGGAGGATTTCACGGATACGCTCAGTGGTGTACACCACACTCGGTGGTGAGGGGTGCTGAGGGCATCCCATGGCCCTTCTCCTGCCCCCTCTCCAGAGCTCTGCTGCTCCCCTCTCCTTCCCCACCCCATTGCCAAAGCTCACCTTTGGGTGACTCCCCCAACTCCGGCAGGGCTGAGCACCCTGATGGGCACCATCCTGCCCACGCCAGCTCTCCCTTCCAGGGCTGTAGCATCCCATGCCCCACTCTGGATGACAGAGAGCTCCCACCCCTGCTCCAGCTCATCCCTAGGAACACCAACACATGGGAGCAGGGGGGATTCAGACCACAACGGTCACCCCATAGCACTCATCCCCTTCCTTCCCATCGCACACACGGACCCAGTGCCATGTCCAGCACCAAGCTATGGCCTTACCCAAGGTATAACACACCCCCCATACCCCGGGTACCCCCTCCCCACAGCACACAGCAGCCCCTGTCCTTCAACACACCCTTTAATGCACCCTGGCTGCAGCCAGACCTGGGGGGCAATGGGCACAGCCCCCCCTTTGCTCCCTCCAGCGCTGGGGGCCAGCAGCAGCGGCTCAGAGCTCGTACTCGTGCCAGAGGCTGTGGGGCACAAAGGGGGGGGGGGGGGTCAGAGCGTGCCCCCCACCCTGCTTGTGGATGCCCCCAATGCATGGGGGGGGACACACCGGGAGAGGGATGGGGAACTTTGTGTGTCCCCCCCCATCCTGTTTAATACCCACTTGTAGATGACGCTGGGATCATCCTGATGCTTCAGGAGGGCATCACGCACCGTGTCCGGGGGGCTGAGCCCCAGCTCCTGTGCGCGCTCCCAGCGCTGCAGGCGGGTGATTCCTATGGGGTGGGGATCAGTGGGAATAGGGCGATCCAGGGGGTTCCATGGGGGGTCTATGGGGGTCCGGGCTCTCTCACCAGTGCACGGCCCATACTCCCAAGCGAGATCGAAGCTCCGCAGCATCTCCAGGACGCTCCGATCCGGACCGGACCCCGGCGGCTCCTCCGCCGCTGGAACCTGGGGATACCCCGTGCCCGTGCCTGTGCCCGTGCCCGTGCCCGTGCCCGTGCCCTTCCCTTTGCCTTTACGCGTGCCCGGGGCTCGGCCCGGCCGCCGCCGCCGCCGTAACGGGAAGGAGTCGGTGATGAGCCGGGGCTGCTCCATCGCCCTGCGGGACAGCGGCGGCGGCCGCGCTGCTACCGGTATCCAGGGCACAACACCCCGCCTATGGGGCGGAAGCGGCGGGGCCGGCGCTGTCCCCTCCCCTTCCCCGTTGTCCCCGGTCCCCGTTGTCCCCGCCACCGGTGGCTCCGCCGCGGCTCTGCCTCGGTCCCCCCCCGTCAATGGGCTCCACAAGCAGCGCATCCGCCCGGTCCCAACCCCAAGCGCGGTGACACCGTCCCGTGGGGCTGGGGGGGACGGGACCCTGCAGGTGCTTGAGGCTCTTCGGCCCTCCCATGGGGAGCCCTAGAGCACGAGCCGTGGTGCGTGTCCTGCACCAGCCCCACAGGGTGCTCAGGCATTGGAACAGGCTGCCCAGGGCGGCGCTGCTCTTTTCCAGCCCCACTGATTCTATGGGTCTGTGCCCAGACACGAGGTGACTCCCTGGGGGCAAATCTGTGTCCCCCAGCAGTGTCCCCACCAAACCCGCTCTGTAACGGCCGGTGTTAAGCCATGTGTGAGAAAACCAAGCGGCCGCACAACCCCATAGCAGCCACCAGAGAATCCACAGCGCTCTTCGCTTTCAGTGCCGTGTTTCCTCCCTCACACTTCCCGACCCCCACGAAGGGGTGTTTATGGAAGGAGGGGATGATTTAGGCTCGCTTCAGGCCGGGGTTGTGCAGGATGTAAGAGCACAGCCCCGGCAGGCGCTGGTGACCCAGCTCCTCCTCCAGCCGCTGCATGGGCCGGTTCCCGGTGGCCGTGAACCCAAAGGTGGGGAAGCCACGAGCCTGAGCCCTGCGAGCGGCCAGGACCAGCACCGTCCACATGTACCCGCTGCGGCGGTGCGCGGGGAGCGTGTATCCGTGCGTCCCGGCTCCAAAGGGATCCGTCAGCGTCCAGGACAGCGGCTGCCCGGCCCCGTCCCGCAGGCAGAGGTTGGGGAAGAGCCGCAGCAGCTCCTCCAGGTACTGCCGGCTCCGAGCGGTGCCTCCGTAGGGCCACGTCTTGTTGAGCAGATCCACGTGTGCCGGGGTCAGGGAGCCCACCCGCACCCCCGGATCCAGGCTGCGGTGAGGGATGGGTCAGTGGGGAGATGGGGATGGGATGGGGGTGGCATGGGATGGGGATGGGATGGGGATGGGATGGGGATGGGATGGGGATGGAGGTGGGATGGGGATGGGGAGGGATGGGGATGGGATTGGGATGGGGAGGGATGGGGATGGAGGTGGGATGGGGATGGGGAGGGATGGGGATGGGATTGGGATGGGGAGGGATGGGGATGGAGGTGGGATGGGGATGGGATTGGGATGGGGATGGGATTGGGATGGGGATGGAGGTGGGATGGGGATGGGGATGGGATGGGGATGGGATTGGGATGAGGAGGGATGGGGATGGAGGTGGGATGGGGATGGGATTGGGATGGGGATGGGATTGGGATGGGGATGGGGAGGGATGGGGATGGGGATAGGAGGGGGATGGAGGCGGGATGGGGATGGGGGTGGCATGGGATGGGGATGGAGGTGGGATGGGGATGGGGATGGAGGTGGGATGGGGATGGGGATGGGGATAGGCGGGGGATGGAGGTGGGATGGGGATGGGAAGGGATGGGGATGGGATTGGGATGGGGATGGGGAGGGATGGAGGTGGGATGGGGATGGGAAAGGATGGAGATGGGATTGGGATGGGGATGGGGAGGGATGGGGATGGGAAGGGATGGGATGGGGATGGGATGGGGATAGGGTTTCAGATGGGGTTGTGGATGAATTTGGGGATAGGAAGGGGATGGTATGGGGAGGGGTTTGCAGATGGGGTTTTGGATGAAGTTGGGGATAGGAAGGGGATGGTATGGGGAGGGGGTTGCAGATGGTTATGGGAATGGGGATGGGATGGGGATGGGGATAGGATGGGGATGGGATGGGGTTGCAAATAGGGTTGGAGATTGGGATGAGACTGGGAATGGGGATGGGAGGGGGATTGGATGGGATGGGGATGGCGATGAGATGGGGATGGGATGGGGTTGGGGCTGGGGCTGGGTTTGGGCGTCTCACCGTGGCTCGGGCATGGCGCTGGGGTTGGGGTGCAGGTAGGTGTAATAATGGGAGATGTCGAGCTCGATGCCCTTGGCCCCCGCAATGGCCTCTGACACCGCGGTCACCCCGTCCTGAAGGCCTGGGGGTGGCGCTGTCAGGGGGGGCTGCTCCACCAGCACCCACTTTGCTGCCCCCAATGCACCCCGAGGTCCAACCACAACGGCCTCCGGTGACAGCACCCATCAAACCAACGCGCCCAGCACCCCAATTCCAGCCCCATGTCCCCCAGTACCCCCAGTTCTTTCCCCCAGCACGTCCCAGCACCTCCACTTCCACACCCCAGTATCACCAGTGCCTCTCCCATGCTCCCAGTGCCCCCAGCACCCCAATTCCCACCCCAGCACCCCCAATCCCTTCCCATCACCCCCAGGACCCCCATCCCATGACCACCGATGATGTAGAACGCCGCATCCCAGCGCAGGCAGCCCGGGGTCTCCAGCAGCGCCCGGTAAGCACCCAGGTCCCGGTAGAACACCGCGCTCGTGTTCCTGTAGCAGTCATCCACCGGCACCTGCGGGGCACCCATGGGTGCCCTGAGCCCATCGGTACCCTCTACGGGGCCACCCCACAAGCACCCATGAGGGGTTCCCCGCGGCCACCTCTCCTCTGCGCCGGGCCAGCACGGCACCGAACTCAGGCCATGCATCCACCACCACCTCCAGCCCCGCGGGGTTGCCCCGGTTGATGTTCATCACAGCCCCATAGACCTGCGGCAAAGAGGGGGGCAGAGATGGGATGTGGGGGGCAGGAGGTCGATGTGGGGGTTCCCAAGCAATGGGTGCACCCCACAGCCCGTCCTGCCCCCATAGGGATGTGTGGGGTGAATCCCTCTGGGTGATGTTCACCACGGCCCCATAGACCTGCGGGTGAAGGGGGCTGAGATGGGTTGTGGGGTGCAGGGGGGCAAATGTGGGGTCCTGGGTGGTGGGTGCACCCCACAGCCCGCCGGGTCCCATAGGGATGTGTGGGGTGAAGGCAAAGGGGGCAGAGCCCCACAAGTGGGTGGGGCTATGGGAAGTGGGCGTGGAAGTTTGGGATTGGCTGCTTTCACACTGTCTCGGCTGGGATTGGCTGGCTTCTGTGGGAGCCTGGGAGAGGATTGGTTGGCTTGTGTGGGAGTCAAAGGGGATTGGCTAGCTTGGAATCAAGCTGGGCTGGGATTGGTCCGTTGGCTGATGCCCAGGAGCCGCCTGTCCTGGACTTGGGACCCTCGGGGGAGGGCAGCAAGAGAGGGGCTACGGGGGTCCCCATCACTGGGGGCAGGAGATGGGGGACATGGGGGTCCCTGCCTTGGCAAGGGGCAGGGATATGGGGGTCCCAGTCATTGGACAGCTCAGGGGTGACATTGGGGTCCCCACCACGGCACAGGGCAGGGGTGACAAAGGGGTCCCAGTCCTGGTGTGGGGCAGGGGTGACATTGGGCTCCCGGTCCCAGCACGGGGCAGGGGTGACACAAGGGGGGTCCCGTCCCCCCCATCACCGGCAGGGTGAGGGGCAGGCTCCTCCGCAGGGCTCCCTCCAAGCGCTGCAGCTGAGCCGGGCATGTCAGGATCAGCATGGTCCTGCTGAGAGACCCTACAATAACACAGGGACAGGGGCCCATGGCTGGACCCTGTCCCCATCCCCATCCCTGCCCTCATCCCTTCATCACTCACCCCGCAGCGGTCCTGTGGCCGTGGGTCCCAATGGGCCTTGGGGTGGGTGTCAGAGACCGGTGGCACCAGCAGGTCCCTGGCTCTATGGGGCACACGGTGGCACCAGCAGGTCCCTGGCTCTATGGGGCACACGGTGGCACCAGCAGGTCCCTGGCTCTATGGGGCACACGGTGGCACCAGCCGCCACGGACCAGTGAGTGCCCCTTGCCCAGGGGCTGGCTCCATAGGGGGGGCACTGGGCAGGGTCCAGCCCATGGGGCACTGGGCATGGGGCCAGCCCTGTCCTTATGGGAAACACACGCAGCACCCCATAGCAGCACCCCATAGCGCCGGGACCCTCAGTGTCACCTCGTGTTCCACGGACCCTTGGTGTCACTGCAGGACCTTGCTGATCCTGATGTGCCCAGAAGCCTGCCCCCCCCAACCCCTGCTGATGATGGGGACATTGGGGTCATCCCTGTCCCCCCATCCCTGCCCTGCTGGTAATGGGGACCCCCTTGTCCTCCTATTCCTGCCCTGTCAGTGATGAGGACCCCGCTGCTCCCCCCAAGCTTTCCCTACTGCGGATGGGAACCCTGTGCACCCCCGTGTCCCCTTCACCGCTGCCCTGCTGCTGACGGGGTAACTGAGGACCCCCATGTCCCCCCATTCCTGCGCTGCCAGCGATGGGGTCCCGTCCCCCCCCACATCCCCCCTCCCTTCCCCATGGCAGGGCCCTAAGGAGGGCGCAGGGAGAAAGGCTTTAATCCGTTCATACAAGAATAGATCTTCTGCAATAAATACCCCAATAAATAACATCTCCAATAAATAAACACGCACAGACGCACCGGGGCACAGGCCACGCCCCCCCTCCCGTAAGCCCCGCCCACCGCCCCCCCTCACAAGCCCCGCCTCCCCACTCTGTGGGTCGCTAAGCAACCGTGGGAGAGGCAGGGCTTGGGTAGCCAGGGGGGCGGGGCCTATTGTAGGGCGGGGGCGGGGTTTATACCGATGCTCGAAGGGGATTGGTCCGTTTCGGGGTGGGCGGGGCTTGCGCACACCCTATAGCGCTTGGGGGTGGGGCTTATTGCTGCTGTGGGGCGGGGGGTGGGGGAGGCTGCTGCCCTCGTCAGCCCCATTGATATGGGGCAGGGATGAGGGGATGGGGCCACCGTGGTGGTGGGGACAACGTGGGGGCTTCCACTGGGGCTGTGGGGTGGCTGTGGTGGCACTTTGGGGGCAGGAGACCCGTCTCTTCAGGCACGATGTGGTGACAGAGGGGATGTGGGGTGTCTGCAGCGGCACTTTGGGGTCAGGAGACCCATCTCTCAAGGTGCGGTGTGGTGGTGGAGAGGGAAAACGGGTGGCTTTGGTGGCACTTTGGGTCAGGAACCCCATCCCTTAAGGATGATGGGGATGTGGAGTGGCTTTGGTGGTACTTTGGGGTCAGAAGCCCCATCTCTGAAGGAGCACTGGTGATGGAGAGGGGACAGGAGTGGCTTTGGTGGTGCTTTGGGGTCAGAGCCCCATCTCTGAAGGCACAGTGGTGATGGAGAGGTGCTTTGGTGATGGTGGCACTTTGGGGTCGGAGCCCCATCTCTGAAGGCACAGTGGTGATGGAGAGGTGCTGTGGGGTGACTTTGGTGGCACTTTGGGGTCGGACCCCCATCCCTTAAGACATAGCAAGGTGATGATGAGGATGTGGGGTGACTTTGGTGGCACTTTAGGGTCAGGACCCCCATCCCTTAAGACATAGCAAGGTGATGATGAGGATATGGAGTGGCTTTGGTGGCACTTTGGGGTCAGGACCCCCATCCCTTAAGACATAGCAAGGTGATGATGAGGATATGGAGTGGCTTTGGTGGCACTTTGGGGTCAGAAGCCCCATCTCTCAAGGCGCACTGGTGATGGAGAGGGGACAGGAGTGGCTTTGGTGGTGCTTTGGGGTCAGGAGACCCAGCCCTTAAGGCACTTGTGATGATGGTGGGGTTATGGGGTGGCTTTGGTGGCACTTGTGCATCAGGAACCCCATCCCTTAAGACACAGCGAGGTGATGACGAGGATGTGGAGTGGCTTTGGTGGCACTTTAGGGTCAAAAGACCCATCGCTTAAGGCACTGTTAATGGTGGTGGGGTTGTGGAATGGCTTTGGTGGCACTTTGGGGTCAGAGCCCCATCTCTGAAGGCACAGTGGTGATGGAGAGAGGTGCTTTGGTGATGGTGATGGTGGCACTTTGGGGTTGGAGCCCCATCCCACACAAGGCACAGTGGTGATGGAGAGAGGTGCTTTGGTGATGGTGATGGTGGCACTTTGGGGTTGGAGCCCCATCCCACACAAGGCACAGTGGTGATGGAGAGGTGCTTTGGTGATGGTGATGGTGGCACTTTGGGGTTGGAGCCCCATCCCACACAAGGCACAGTGGTGATGGAGAGAGGTGCTTTGGTGATGGTGATGGTGGCACTTTGGGGTTGGAGCCCCATCCCACACAAGGCACAGTGGTGATGGAGAGGTGCTTTGGTGATGGTGATAGTGGTGCTTTGGGGTCAGAGCCCCATCCCACAAGGCACAGTGCCGATGGAAGTGCTGTGGGGTGACTTTGGTGCCACCTTAGGTTCAGGACCACCCCCCCAAGGCCCAATGTGGTGACACAGGGGACGTGGGGTGCCTGCGGTGGCATCCTCTCGAGGCGCACTGGTGATGCCGAGGGAACGGGGGTGACTTCGGCAGCGCTTTGGGTGAGCCCCCCCCCCCCCCCCTCCCCAAATCGCAGCGAGGTTCCCTGGGTCCCAACTGTGCTGAGAAGCCCCATCCCCACCCCACTGCTGCGGAGACGGGGCCGCTGCGGCGCGGGCGCCTCAGAACCCCCTCGCCTCCATCCTCAGCGTCACCACCGCCGGCGGCACCTTCTTCTTGAGGCGGTTGAAGTCCTTGGCCGAGCGCCACAGCCAGGTCTGCAGCTCCTTCAGCAGCCAGAAATCATCCATCTTCTTCAAGAAGTCATTGGGGGGCCCCCCCCCGGGCTGCGCGGGGACCCCATTGGGCGAGGCTGGGGGTCCGGCGGGCAGCGGGTAGCCGAGGGAGGACATGACCCCCGCGATGCTCAGCACCAGCCCCTGCAGGCTGGAGCAGAAGTGGCCGAGGCGATGGCGCAGCTCGGCCGTGCCCTGCGCGTCCAGCGCCCGCAGCGAGCACAGCACCCGGCTGTAGGCGCGGTAGTTGGCGGCCAGGCGAGCGTTGTCGGTCAGGCCCCGCCAGAGGTCCAGGTCCACCGTGGCGCTGGGCACCCGCTCGGCTCGGGCCAGGCGCGGGGGGTTGAAGTCGGGCTCATTGAAAGGGGGGCCCAGGTAGTTCAGCTGGAAGGGATGAAAGGGGGGGGGGGGGGTATGGGGGTGATGGGTGCGGTGCCCTGAGTGGTGCAGCTCGAGCGCCTGGGTTCGTGTTCGGCTTGCACCGGGGTCTCTGGGTCCCTCCTGCAACCTGTGTCCATGTGCCCTTCATCCAGGTACCCATGTCCCTCTCATCCAGGTACCCATGTCCTTCTCATCCAGGTACCCATGTCCCTCTCATCCAGGTACCCATGTCCCTCTCATTCAGGTACCCATGTACCCCTGCCCACATCCCCTGCATCCATGTCCCCCTCCAGGTACCCATTTCTCCCTCATCCAAGTACCCATGTCCTTCTCATCCAGGTACCCATGTCCCATGTCCCCCCCACATCCCCTGCATCCAGGTCCCATGTCCTCCTCCAGGTACCCATCATCCAGGTACCCACGTCCCCCTCATCCAGGTACCCATGTCCCCCTCATCCAGGTACCGATCTCCCTCTCCTCCAGGTACCCATGTCCCCCTCATCCAGGTACCCATGTCCCCCTCATCCAGGTACCCATGTCCCTCTCATCCAGGTACCCATGTCCCATGTCCCTCTCATCCAGGTACCCATGTCCCCCCCCTCATCCAGGTACCCACATCCCCCATCATCCAGGTACCCATGTCCCCTCATCCAGGTACCCATGTCCATCCAGGTACTCCCTCATCCAGGTACCCACATCCCCCTCATCCCCATGTCTCATCCAGGTACCCATGTCCCCTCATCCAGGTACCCATGTCCCCCTCATCCAGGTACCCATGTCCCATGTCCCTCTCATCCAGGTACCCATGTCCCCCTCATCCAGGTACCCATGTCCCCCTCATCCAGGTACCCATGTCCCCTCATCCAGGTACCCACTCCCCCTCATCCAGGTACCCACCCCTCATCCCCCATCATCCCCCTCATCCAGTCCCATCCCTCTCATCCAGGTACCCACATGTCCCCCTCATCCAGGTACCCATGTCCCCCTCATGCCCACATCCCCCTCATCCAGGTACCCATCCCTCTCATCCAGGTACCCATGTACCCCTCATCCAGGTACCCATGTCCCCCTCATCCAGGTACCCATGTCCCTCTCATCCAGGTCATGTCCAGGTACCCATGTCCCCCTCATCATCCAGGTACCCATGTCCCCTCATCATCCCAGGTACCCACGTCCCCCTGCCCACATCCCTCATCTCCATGTCCCCCTCATCCCAGGTCTCTATGTCCCCCTGCCCACATCCCCTGTCCCCCACATACCCACCATGTCCCAGGCTTCTATGTCCTCCCGTTTGGACATGCCCCCTCTTTGCAGGTCTTCATGCCCCACTGCCCGCTGTGTCCCCCTGTCTCCATGTCCTACTTGCCCCAGGTCCCCAGATCCTTCTGCCCACCTTGGTCCCTGTCTCTGTGTCCTCCTTTCCATGTCCCCAGGTGCACGTGCCCACCATATTCCAGGTCTCCACATCCCACACTTTGGATACACCCCCCTCTTTCCAGGTCTCCGTGTCCCCCTGCCAACCATGTCCCAGGTCTCCATGTCCCTCCTTGCCCATCACATGCCCCTTCCCATCAGGTCCCCAGGCTCCATGTCCCCAGAGGGGAAGGGGCCACCATGTCCCATCTCCCTGCCTCCCATGGCCCCAGCCTCCCTGTCCCCATCCCCATCCCACCCCAGGCCCCCCTGCCCGTGCCCACAGCTGCAGGCAGCACAGCACACCCAGAGGCACCCATGGGTGGGGTTGAGCACCCCCGTCCCGCACCCAGCCCCACGGTGCAGCCACCCTCGTCGTTGCCAGCACCCCAAAAGGCACGGCAGGGCAGAGGTGGAGGAGCCAGCGGGCAGGGACAGGCAGATACAGGCACCCTGCACCCTGCTTGCACCCTGCAACCTGCCTGTATCTTGTACCCTGCACGCTGCCTGCACCCTGCACCCTGCCTGCACCCTGCAACCTGCCTGTATCTTGTACCCTGCACGCTGCACCCTGCCTGTACCCTGCAACCTGCCTGAACCCTGCCTGGACCCTGCATACTGCACCCTGCCTGTATCCTGCCTGTATCCTGCACCCTGCCTGTACCCTGCCTACTGCACCCTGCCTGGACCCTGCCTGCACCCTGCCTGTATCCTGCACGCTGCACCCTGCCTGTACCCTGCCTGTACCTGCACCCTGACTGTATTCTCTACCCTGCACCCTGCCTGAACCCTGCGTGCCCCCTGTGCCCTGTCTGCACCCTGCCCCCTCGCTGCACCTTGCCTGCACCCTGCACCTTGCCTGCACCCTGCACCCTGCCTGCACCCTATCTATGCCCTGCCCACACCCGGGGCGGATGAGCCATACCCTGGCCTGAGGCACGGGTGCACCCATGGGAGCCGCAGAGCCCTGGGCCAGGGCGGTGGCATCGGGTGAGGGCAGGGGAGAGCAAACACGTCCCTGCAGGCGTGTGCGGGACACGCGTGTGCGGGAGGCACGGGCAGGGATGGGCAGCACTGACTGCACCTTGTGTGTGCAGATACACACAGTGCACACACATGCATGGGTGTGCGGGCACAGGGATGTACACGGGTGTGCAGGCACAGGGATGCAGGCACACTGATGTACACGTGTGTGCGGGCACAGGGATGTACACGTGTGTGCAGGCACAGGGATGCAGGTGCAGGGATGTACATGTGTGTGCGGGCACAAGGATGTGGGCACACTGATGTACACGTGTGTGCGGGCACAGGGATGCAGGCACACTGATGTACACGTGTGTGCGGGCACAGGGATGCGGGCACAGGGATGTACACGTGTGTGCAGGCACAGGGATGCATGCACAGGGATGTACACGTGTGTGCGGGCACAGGGATGTACATGTGTGTGCAGGCACAGGGATGCGGGCACAGGGATGTACACGTGTGTGCAGGCACAGGGATGCATGCACAGGGATGTGTGTGTGCGGGCACAGGGATGTACATGTGTGTGCAGGCACAGGGATGCGGGCACAGGGATGTACACGTGTGTGTGGGCACAGGGATGAGGGCACGGATGTACATGTGTGTGTGGGCACAGGGATGTACACGTGTGTGCGGGCACAGGGATGCGGGCACAGGGATGTACACGTGTGTGCGGGCACAGGGATGCGGGCACAGGGATGTACACGTGTGTGCAGGCCCAGGGATGCATGCACAGGGATGTACACGTGTGTGCGGGCACAGGGATGTACATGTGTGTGCAGGCACAGGGATGCGGGCACAGGGATGTACACGTGTGTGTGGGCACAGGGATGAGGGCACGGATGTACATGTGTGTGTGGGCACAGGGATGTACACGTGTGTGCGGGCACAGGGATGCGGGCACAGGGATGTACACGTGTGTGCAGGCCCAGGGATGCATGCACAGGGATGTACACGTGTGTGCGGGCACAGGGATGTACATGTGTGTGCAGGCACAGGGATGCGGGCACAGGGATGTACACGTGTGTGTGGGCACAGGGATGAGGGCACGGATGTACATGTGTGTGTGGGCACAGGGATGTACACGTGTGTGCGGGCACAGGGATGCGGGCACAGGGATGTACACGTGTGTGTGGGCACAGGGATGCGGGCACAGGGATGTACACGTGTGTGCCGGCACAGGGATGCAGGCACACTGATGTACACGTGTCTGTGGGCACCGGGATGTGCACGTGTGTGTGTGGGCACAGGGATGCAGGCACACTGATGTACACGTGTGTGCAGGCACAGGGATGTACACGTGTGTGTGGGCACAGGGATGCGGGCACACTGATATACACGTGTGTGCAGGCACAGGGATGCGGGCACAGGGATGTACACGTGTGTGCAGGCACAGGGATGCAGGCGCAGGGATGTACATGTGTGTGCGGGCACAAGGATGTGGGCACACTGATGTACACGTGTGTGTGGGCACAGGGATGAGGGCACAGGGATGTACACGTGTGTGCGGGCACAGGGATGCAGGCACACTGATGTACACGTGTGTGCGGGCACAGGGATGCAGGCACAGGGGTGTACACGTGTGTGTGGGCACAGGGATGCGGGCACAGGGATGTACACGTGTGTGTGGGCACAGGGATGCAGGCACACTGATGTACACGTGTGTGCGGGCACAGGGATGCAGGCACAGGGGTGTACACGTGTGTGTGGGCACAGGGAT
Organism: Pezoporus wallicus; assembly: GCF_028554395.1. Taxonomy (NCBI): domain Eukaryota; kingdom Metazoa; phylum Chordata; class Aves; order Psittaciformes; family Psittacidae; genus Pezoporus; species Pezoporus wallicus. The sequence goes on along the minus strand of NW_026639542.1, from coordinate 34,780 downwards.
GCGGGCACAGGGATGTACACGTGTGTGTGGGCACAGGGATGCAGGCACACTGATGTACATGTGTGTGCGGGCACAGGGATGCAGGCACAGGGGTGTACACGTGTGTGTGGGCACAGGGATGCGGGCACAGGGATGTACACGTGTGTGTGGGCACAGGGATGCAGGCACACTGATGTACACGTGTGTGTGGGCACAGGGATGCAGGCACACTGATGTACACGTGTGTGCGGGCACACGTGCACGCATCCAACCCAGTGCACACCACACGCATGCACACATGTGCACACCCTCCTTTACATGCAGGCAGGGGCACCCCTGGCTGCTGACAATGGGGCAGCCACTCCATCCCCTTTCCTATGGGGGGCTCCACCTTGTGCTACCCCATACTGTGTGTCCCCCATCCCCATTATGGGGGTGCACAGGGACACACACACCCTGTGTGCAGCAGGTCCGGGTGGGATGCGATGAGCACAGGGAGGATAAAGAGGGGACCCCCCCCTTCCCTCCCATTGTGGCTTTAGGGTTCGGGTGCCCCCAACTCACGTAGGTGCCGGCGAGGGTGCGGAGCTGGTGCTCCAGGTAGCGGGTCAGGTCGTAGGTCTTCTGGATGGAGTGGCCGGGGCCCAGCTCCTCGGTGCAGTTCAGCGCCGGCAGCGCGGGCAGGTGGCAGAGCGCGGCACAAAGGAACGTGAAGATCCCCCAAGAGTCTCCTGCGGGGACACGGAGCCTCAGCACGGGGGCAAACCGGGGCCAGGGACACCCCGGCTGGGAGCGCGGGGACGCCGCAGTTTGGGCATAGGGGAGCCTTGGTTGTGGGGATACACAGGGACGGGCTTTGGGCGTGGGGAAACCCTGAGTGTGGGCAGGGGGAGCTGTGGGCATAGGGACACCCCAGATGTGGGCATAGGGACATCTCAGTTGTGGGTATAGGGACATCTCAGATGTGGGTATAGGGACATCTCAGATGTGGGTATAGGGACATCTCAGTTGTGGGTATAGGGACATCTCAGTTGTGGGTATAGGGACATCTCAGATGTGGGCATAGGGACATCTCAGTTGTGGGTATAGGGACATCTCAGATGTGGGTATAGGGACACCCCAGATGTGGGCATAGGGACATCTCAGATGTGGGTATAGGGACACCCCAGATGTGGGCATAGGGACATCTCAGATGTGGGTATAGGGACACCCCAGATGTGGGCATAGGGACATCTCAGTTGTGGGTATAGAGACACCTCAGTTGTGGGTATAGGGACATCTCAGTTATGGGTATAGGGACATCTCAGTTATGGGCATAGGGACATCTCAGTTGTGGGTATAGAGACACCTCAGTTGTGGGTATAGGGACATCTCAGTTATGGGTATAGGGACATCTCAGTTATGGGTATAGAGACATCTCAGTTATGGGTATAGGGGCATCTCAGTTGTGGGCATAGGGACATCTCAGTTGTGGTTATAGGGGCATCTTAGTTGTGGGAATAGGGACACCTCAGTTGTGGGTATAGGGACATCTCAGTTGTGGGTATAGGGACATCTCAGTTGTGGGTATAGGGACATCTCAGTTATGGGTATAGGGACATCTCAGTTATGGGTATAGAGACATCTCAGTTATGGGTATAGGGGCATCTCAGTTGTGGGCATAGGGACATCTCAGTTGTGGTTATAGGGGCATCTTAGTTGTGGGTATAGGGACACCTCAGTTGTGGGTATAGGGACATCTCAGTTGTGGGTATAGGGACATCTCAGTTGTGGGTATAGGGACATCTCAGTTATGGGTATAGGGACATCTCAGTTATGGGTATAGGGACATCTCAGTTATGGGTATAGGGACATCTCAGTTGTGGGTATAGGGACATCTCAGTTGTGGGTATAGGGACATCTCAGTTGTGGGTATAGGGACATCTCAGTTGTGGGTATAGGGACATCTCAGTTATGGGTATAGGGACATCTCAGTTGTGGGCATGGGAACAGCCTGACTGTGGGCATGGGGACACCTTGACTGTGGCTATAGGGACCTGTGTGCATGGGGACACGCCAGCTGTGGGTCTAGGGACACGTTGTCCGTGGGTATAGGGACAGCTCGGCTATGGGAATGGGGACACCCCGGCTGCGGTCACGTGCACCTCTGGGTACAGGGCCACCCCGCTGTGGGTCTAGAGACTTCAGGCTTGTGGCCATGGGGACCCCCCAGTTGCGGGACTGGGCTCACCCCGGCCGCGGGCATGGCACCAACCCCTTGTCCCGGTGCCAACCCGCAAGGGGGAAACCGAGGCAGGGCGGCTCTGCGCCCATCCCACCCCAATGGAGCAGCTTCCCTGGGCCGGGGCAGGGACCCGGAGCAGCTCCCTCCATAGGGCGGCCCCATCAGCCCCGTTATCCCGGAGCGGTGGGGGGGGGTTCTGACCCCTCTGGGCTCCCCTCCATGCGCTGCAGCAACAATCCTTTATATGGTCCGGAGCGAGCGCGGCTCACGGCATTCCCGCAGGGTTATATTTGGGCACGGCAACACCGCAGGCAGCAGCACGGGGGCAAAGGGGGGACCGAGGGGGCTGGATGCTGGGAACAGGGACACGGAGCGAGGCCGGGTCCCCACGGCGGGCAAAGGGCGGGATGGACCCGGCCCCGCTTCCCGGCATCGGGATGAAGCCCTCGCGCGTCACCGCTCCCCGTCAGCGGCCGCCGGGAGCGGCCAAGAGCCGGTGACGCACGAGGGTCCCCCGGGACACCCCCCCCAACACACACACACACGGGATGGGGGTGCTGGGATGCACCCCATGGCTGGGCGGTGGGATGGGGGTGCCTGCGGGACAGCCCGCGGGGGTGCAACAGGCGGATCGAACCTGCGGTACCCCCTGCGGGTGTGCAACAGGCGGCTCGTACCTGGGGTACCCCCTGCGGGTGTGCAACAGGCGGCTCGTACCTGGGGTACCCCCTGCGGGTGTGCAACAGGCGGATCGAACCTGCGGTACAGCCTGCGGGTGTGCAACAGGCGGCTCGAACCTGCGGTACCCCCTGCGGGTGTGCAACAGGCGGCTCGTACCTGGGGTACCCCCTGCAGGTGTGCAACAGGCGGCTTGCACCTGGGGTACCCCCTGCGGGTGTGCAACAGGCGGCTCGTACCTGGGGTACAGCCCTGCGGGTGTGCAACAGGCGGATCGAACCTGGGGTACCCCCTGCGGGTGTGCAACAGGCGGCTCGTATCTGGGGTACCCCATGCGGGTGTGCAACAGGCGGCTCGCACCTGGGGTACCCCCTGCGGGTGTGCAACAGGCGGCTCGTACCTGGGGTACAGCCCTGCGGGTGTGCAACAGGCGGATTGAACCTGGGGTACCCCCTGCGGGTGTGCAACAGGCGGCTCGTATCTGGGGTACCCCATGCGGGTGTGCAACAGGCGGCTTGCACCTGGGGTACCCCCTGCGGGTGTGCAACAGGCGGCTCGTATCTGGGGTACCCCATGCGGGTGTGCAACAGGCGGCTCGAACCTGCGGTACCCCCTGCAGGTGTGCAACAGGCGGCTCATACCTGGGGTACCCCCTGCGGGTGTGCAACAGGCGGCTTGCACCTGGGGTACCCCCTGCCGGTGTGCAACAGGCGGCTCGTACCTGGGGTACCCCCTGTGGGTGTGCAACACACTGCTTGCACGTGCAATACAGCCTGTGAGCATGCAACACTGCCTGTACCTGTAATACAGCCTGTGGCTGTGCAACACACTGCTCGCGCTTGAGGTACACCCTACGGGTGTGAACCACGCTGCCCGTGCCTGCCACACACACTATGAGCATGGAACACACTGCTCACACATGCAGTACACCCTCTGGGCATGCAACATGCTGCTCCCGGCACTATGGGCGTGCAACGCATTGGTTGTACCTGCAGTACACCCTTACAGGCGTGCAGCACGCTGCTCACGCCTGTGGCTGATACACCCTATGGGCACGGAACAGGCTTCTCACACCTCTGACACCCACACTGGGCCCGCAGCGCTGCTTTTGGCTGTAACACACGTAAGGAGCACGCAACACACCGCGTACTCGTGGTCCACCCCACAAGTGTGCAGCGCTCTGCTTGTACCTGCAGTACACCCCCCAGGCGTGCAACACACACAGCCAGGCAAGGCGTCGCGCACCAGCACGCGGAGCACCACGTGTGCGTGTGATGGAACGTGCAGGTGGGCAACACGGGGGGCAGGGGTGTGATACACCACATGTGCGTGCCATACACCATATACGTGTGCAATACAACATAGAGGTGTGCCACACACCATAGAGGTGTGCAATACAACATAGAGGTGTGCCATACACCACATAGGTGTGCCATACACCACATGTGCGTGCCATACAACATATACGTGTGCAATACAACATAGAGGTGTGCCATACACCACATGTGCGTGCCATACAACATATACGTGTGCAATACAACATAGAGGTGTGCCACACACCATAGAGGTGTGCAATACAACATAGAGGTGTGCCATACACCACATAGGTGTGCCATACACCACATGTGCGTGCCATACACCATAGAGGTGTGCAATACAACATAGAGGTGTGCCATACACCATATAGGTGTGCCATACACCACATAGGTGTGCCATACACCACATGTGCGTGCCATACAACATAGAGGTGTGCAATACAACATAGAGGTGTGCCATACACCATATAGGTGTGCCATACACCACATAGGTGTGCCATACACCATAGAGGTGTGCAATACAACATAGAGGTGTGCCATACACCATATAGGTGTGCCATACACCACATAGGTGTGCCATACACCACATGTGCGTGCCATACAACATAGAGGTGTGCAATACAACATAGAGGTGTGCCATACACCACATAGGTGTGCCATACACCACATAGGTGTGCCATACAACATAGAGGTGTGCCATACACCACATAGGTGTGCCATACAACATAGAGGTGTGCCATACAACATAGAGGTGTGCAATACACCACATAGGTGTGCCATACAACATAGAGGTGTGCAATACACCATAGAGGTGTGCCATACACCACAGAGGTGTGCCATACACCACATAGGTGTGCCATATACCATATAGGTGTGCCATACAACATATAGGTGTGCCATACACCACATAGGTGTGCCATACACCATAGAGGTGTGCCATACAACATATAGGTGTGCCATACACCACATAGGTGTGCCATACACCATATAGGTGTGCCATACACCATAGAGGTGTGCCATACAACATATAGGTGTGCCATACACCATATAGGTGTGCCATACACCACATAGGTGTGCCATACAACATATAGGTGTGCAATACACCATATAGGTGTACCATACACCATATAGGTGTGTAATACACCATATAGGTGTGCAATACACCACAGTTGTGCCATACACCACGTAGATGTGCAATACACTACATAGGTGTGCCTTACACCACATACGTGTGCCGTACAACATAAAGGTGTGCCATACACCACATAGGTGTGCAATACACCACATATGTCATACAGCACAGAGGTGCGCCATAAAACACAGATGTGCCATACACCACATACATGAGCAATACACCACATACGTGTTCCATACACCACATACATGTGCCATACACCACATAGCTGTGCCATACACCATACAAACGCCCCATACACCATACAGATGCCCCATACACCACATATGTGTGCCATACACCACATACGTGTGCCATACACCCCACACATGTTCCATACACCACATACGTGTGCCAGAAACCACATACATGTTCCATACACCACATACGTGTGCCATACACCATACACCGTGCCCGCCTACCCCACACCGCCCAGCCACGTGACGCACCCAAGCGTGCCGCCGCTCGCGGCGCAGGTGCTGACCGGCGGCACCCACGTGACGCACGGTGACACGTGTGTGACACACGTGTGACGCACGGCGGGGCGCAGCCGGTGCCGCTGCCTTGTGCGTGCGAGCGCGGCGGGGCGGGGGGGGGCACGTTCCGGTGACTCACCCGCCCCCGGTGTTTGCTTTGGCCCGACCCCCAAAATCCCAGAGCGGGATTTGCACCAGCCCTGGCGCCAAAGCAAACACAGCCGGGACGGGAAGGACGGGACTGGAGGGGGGGGGTCATGGGGGGGGGGGGGGGGGGACAGGGATCGGGACCGGGACCGGGATGGAGCCGCGGCCGCTCCAGGCACGGGGCTGAGGCACAGAGGGGGTGAGGATGAGGAGGAGGCCGGGCAGAGGACGTGGTGGCCATGGCACAGTGGTGGCAGTGGCACAGTGGTGTCCATAGGGCAGACAGGGCCATGGCACAGCAGTCAGGGTGGTCATGGCACAGTGGTGGTCATGGCACAGTGGTGGTCATGGCACAATGGTGTCCATAGGGCAGACAGGGCCATGGCACAGCAGTCAGGGTGGTCATGGCACAGTGGTGGTCATGGCACAGTGGTGGTCATGGCACAATGGTGTCCATAGGGCAGACAGGGCCATGGCACAGCAGTCAGGGTGGTCATGGCACAGTGGTGGTCGTGGCACAGTGGTGTCCATAGGACAGACACGGCCATGGCACAGCAGTCAGGGTGGTCATGGCACAGTGGTGGTCGTGGCACAGTGGTGTCCATAGGACAGACACGGCCATGGCACAGCAGTCAGGGTGGTCATGGCACAGTGGTGGTCATGGCACACTGGTGGCTGTGGCAAGGACATATCCATGGCAAGGACATAGCTGTGGCACAGCAGTGGTGGTGGCCCTAGCACCATAGTGGCCGTGAAACAGTGATGTCCATAGGACAGACGTGGCCATGGCACAGCAGTCATGGTGGTCATGGCACCATGGTTGCCATGGCCATGACACAGCAGTGATGGTGGCCCTAGCACCATAGCGGCCATGGTACAGTGGTGTCCATAGGACAGACACGGCCATGGCTCAGCAGTGGTGGTGGTCATGGCACAGTGGTGGCTATGGCACCATGGTGGCTGTAGCACACACATGGGCATGGCACAGCAGTGGTGGTGGCCCTAGCACCATAGTGGCCATGGCACAGTGGCGTCCATAGGACAGACACGGCCATGGCACAGCAGCGGTGATGGCCATGGCACAGTGGCGTCCATAGGACAGACACGGTCATGGCACAGTGGTGTCCATAGGACAGACATGGCCATGGCACAGCAATGGTGATGATCATGGCACAGTGGCGTCCATAGGACAGACACGGCCATGGCACAGCAGTGATAGTGACCACGGCACACTGGTGGCCATGGCACTCACATGGCCATGGCACAGCAGTGATGGTGACCATGCCACAGCACCGATGGTGGCTGGGGCACAGCCATGGCACAGTGGTGTCCATAGGACAGACATGGCCATGGCACAGCAGTGATGGTGACCACGCCACAGCACCGATGGTGGCTGGGGCACAGCCATGGCACAGTGGTGTCCATAGGACAGACACGGCCATGGCACAGCAGTGATGGTGACCACGCCACAGCACAATCACGGCCATGGCACCATAGTGTCCGCAGCACACCGATGATGGCGACCACGACACAGCACTGCCCACAGTGTCCCGTGTGTCCCCCCCCCCCGGTGCCCATAGCACATCCCTGGCAGGGCACTGGCGTTATCCCCGCAGCAGCAGCCGTGCAGGGAGGCGGGAGCGGCGCAGCTGGATCCCGGTGACGTCGGAAAGGAAGAGCCCGGAGGCTTTCAAAACCGACCCTGGAGCGCGGCCAGGATGCTCCCGGCCCACGTAAGCAGCTCATGGAGCGGCTGCCCAGGGTCACTGCATCACCCCACGGCACCCACAGCGAGGGGCGGGCCTTGGGTACCAGCGGGCGCCAAACGGGTACCACGGGCATCCCTGATGCGTGTGGTGGTGGGATGGCGGATGGAATCCATCCATCCCACCACCACACGCATCAGGGATGCCCGTGAAGCCTTTCCATCTCTTCCCCCCCACATCCATTGGAGGTGGGAATGCCGCCACGGAGCCGGGTGAGCTGTTCCCTGGGCATGCTGTGGGCAGAGCTGCAGAGGTCAGGAGTGACCACAAAGCTTCCCAAAAGCTGCTTTCCCGAAAGCCTGGGGGGGGGGGGGGGGGAAGCAATAGGGAAAAAGGGGGGGGATCCTCAACAGGCTGGTTTCCCAGGGCTCCTATGGGATCGTGGCTGTGGCACTGGGGATAAAGGATCCTCAGTGCAACCCTTCCCGTTTGGCAGCACCACGGGGGTTTGGGGTGGTGATGCTCAATGGGGCAAGGACAGACACCGTTGTCATCAGGCTGGTGGCATTTAACCCCACTGGGGCATCATATGGGCCCATAAGGGTGCTCATGTGCCCCATAGCCAAGCATCAGCATCGCTGACGTCCCTGGTGGCATTTAACCCCATTGCAGCATCAGACAGGCACACAAGCAGCCCATAGTGGGGCCATGAGGATGCTCATGCACCCCATAGCCAAACATCGGTGTCGCTGATGTCCCTGGTGGCATTTAACCCCATTGTGGCATCCTACAGGCACAGCAGCAGCCCATAGTGGGGCCATGAGGATCCTCATGCGCCCCATAGCCAAACATCAGCGTCGCTGACGTCCCTGGTGGCATTTAACCCCACTGCAGCATCGGGCAGGCACAGAAACAGCCCATAGTGGGGCCACGAGGATGCTCATGCACCCCATAGCCAAGCATCGGTGTCGATGACGTCCCTGGTGGCATTTAACCCCACTGCAGCATCAGACAGGCACAGCAGCAGCCCATAGTGGGGCCATGAGGATGCTCATGCACCCCATAGCCAAGCATTGGTGTTGCTGATGTCCCTGGTGGCATTTAGCCCCATTGCAGCATCAGAGAGGTGCAGCAGCAGCCCATAGTGGGGCCACGAGGATGCTCACACGCCCCATAGCCAAGCATCGGTGTCGATGACGTCCCTGGTGGCATTTAACCCCATTGCAGCATCAGACAGGCACAGCAGCAGCCCATAGTGAGGCCACGAGGATGCTCATGCACCCCATAGCCAAACATCGGTGTCGCTGATGTCCCTGGTTTCATTTAACCCCATTGCAGCATCAGAGAGGTGCAGCAGCAGCCCATAGTGGGGCCACGAGGATGCTCACACGCCCCATAGCCAAGCATCGGTGTCGATGACGTCCCTGGTGGCATTTAACCCCACTGCAGCATCAGACAGGCGCAGCAGCAGCCCATAGTGAGGCCACAGGGATGCTCACGCACCCCATAGCCATTGGTGTCCCCAATGTCCCCAACCGCTGCCCCCCGCATCACCCCCAGCATCCCACCCGTGGGCTCTGCCTCCCATCCCATGGGGTACCACCTGCCCGCTCCCACCCTCACCATCAGCCCTTCCCATAGACCCCACGGGGCCCCCATGGCCAAGCCCCCCCCCCGAAGGGGCACCCACCCCCCCAGAACACATGGCCCCACATCCCCCCCCTCCGCGGCCATGCCTGCGCTCGCAGCGCCGAGTGTTTACATCCTGTCTCCTCCGTGTGTTTATAACTGCGGCCGCGCACGGGAGACTCCAGCGAGGCCGTAATGAGCTGGGCCTGGAATCCCCATCCGGCTCCAGCCCAGCGGCACGCTGGAAACACCCCCGCCGGGGGGGGCCGGGCCCCCTAATCCCAACCAGACCCCGCTGCCCCGCACGCACACCCGGCCCGGCACCGAGGAGCTGTGGGAGGCGTCCCGGTCGGCTTCCCAGCATCCCGATGGGGACCCGGAGAGCTTGGATGTGCCTCCAGTGGAGCAGGGGAACCCCCCCAGGGTTTGCCTATGGGGCACTGAAGAGCTTTGGGGGCACGTCCCGGTACCCCAAACCCACTGCCATCATCGCTGGCATCACCCAGGCAACAGCCACCATCATCAGCATGGGACCAGCAGCTCCCCATGGCCATGCTCTGGTGCCCAAACCGGCCCCATGTGTCCCTACAGCACCCACCACCATCAACAGGGGACCAGCAGCTCCCTATGGCCACATCCTGGTGCCCAAACTGGCCCCATGCGTCCCTACAGCACCCACCACCATCAACATGGGACCAGCTGCTCCCTATGGCCATGCCCTGGTGCCCAAACCGGCCCCATGTGTCCCCACAGCACCCACCACCATCAACATGGGACCAGCAGCTCCCTATGGCCACATCCTGGTGCCCAAACCGGCCCCATGTGTCCCTACAGCACTCACCACCATCATCAGCATGGGACCAGCAGCTCCCCGTGGCCATGCCCTGATGCCCAAACTGGCCCCATGTGTCCCTACAGCACCCACCACCATCAACATGGGACCAGCAGCTCCCCATGGCCATGCCCTGATGCCCAAACCGGCCCCATGCGTCCCCACAGCACCCACCACCATCAGCATGGGACCAGCAGCTCCCCGTGGCCATGCTCTGGTGCCCAAACCAGTCCCATGTGTCCCTACAGCACCCACCACCATCAACATGGGACCAGCAGCTCCCCATGGCCATGCCCTGATGCCCAAACCAGCCCCATGTGTCCCTACAGCACCCACCACCATCAACAGGGGACCAGCAGCTCCCCATGGCCATGCCCTGATGCCCAAACCGGCCCCATGCGTCCCCACAGCACCCACCACCATCAACATGGGACCAGCAGCTCCCTATGGCCATGCCCTGATGCCCAAACCAGCCCCATGTGTCCCCACAGCACCCACCACCATCAACATGGGACCAGCAGCTCCCCATGGCCACATCCTGGTGCCCAAACCGGCCCCATGTGTCCCTACAGCACACACCACCATCAGCATGGGACCAGCAGCTCGCTATGGCCACATCCTGGTGCCCAAACCGGCCCCATGTGTCCCTACAGCACCCACCACCATCAACATGGGACCAACAGCTCCCTATGGCCATGCTCTGGTGCCCAAACCAGCCCCATGTGTCCCTACAGCACCCACCACCATCAACATGGGACCAGCAGCTCGCTATGGCCATGCTCTGGTGCCCAAACCGGCCCCATGTGTCCCTACAGCACCCACCACCATCAACATGGGACCAGCAGCTCCCTATGGCCACATCCTGCTGCCCAAACCGGCCCCATGTGTCCCCACAGCACCTTGGCCAAGCCCAGGCCACCTCCATCACCACCAGCCACGTGCCCCAGCACCGCCGGCGCTTTGCTGGCACAAGCCAAACCGGCTGCTCCCCAGATGTGCCATCTGCACCCTATCATGGTGCTGGTGATGCCGAACAACCCATGGCACCCCATGCTACGCAATGGGGTGCCCATAGCACACACAGAGGGTCCGGGTGCTGCCCTGGGGAGGGTGTGGGGTGATTTATGGGTCCACGGAGCTCAGTGCCACTTAACAGGGCATAAATCTCCCCCCCTCAGCCCGGCCCTGTAAGCAGAACCCTTTGCATTTCCCTTCGGAGGTTGCTCGCTTAATGCAGCCCAGATGTGCGCCGCCACCGTGCCCGGGCAGCCGGCTCCATAGGACCGGGACCCCGGGGCGAGCTTGGGGTGACCCCGGTTGGGGACCCCCCAGAACAGGGCAGCGGGGTCGGTGGCGGCCGCGCTCTCACCCTAAAACCCCATCGGGGCTCTGCGTCCCCGTCCCCGTCCCGTCCCGCAAGGCCCCGGTACCGGTTGCGCCGCCGGTGGCGCGGCCCCGTCCGGCGGGGCCGGAGGGAACGGGAGGGCAATGGAGGCCCCCGGGGCTCCCGGCCTCGCTTTTCCGGTTCCCCGGCGCTCGCCCCGCTTTGCCCCGTCCTGCGTCACCGCGGGAGCCGCGGCCAAACCCGGCGCCGGCCTCGTGGTGCCCCGGTCCCGGTCCCGGTCCCGGTCCCAGCGGGTGGGAGCCTCCCGGCGCCCAGGATTTGACCTTTTAAGGGGTTTTGCAGCCTTTTCCCGCAGGAGGAACCCCGCATCCCGCCGGGGCCGGCCACGGGCACCCCCGTGGAGGCCAAGGGGACAAAACCATCCCGCGGTCCCGGCCGCAGAGGGGACGCTTCCTCAGCACCCCCATATCCCGCTGCTGCGTCCCGCAGGAACCTCGTTCGTTCCAACCAAAGCGTTTCGGAACCCAGCCCCGAAATCCAGTCCCGGGGCAGGAAAAGGACCTTTCCCGACCCCCCTAAATCCCAACGACTTTCGTTTTCCTCCCCTTCTTGTCAGCGCTGGGCTTTAATTCTCCGTGCTCAGCGGCCGTTCCCTCCCTGGTAATCACAAACATGCATGGAAAAGAGGGAAAGAGAGAAAGGGAAGCGGGGGGGGGGGGGGGGGGGGGGAACCCACCCCCAACCAACCAACTAAACCCAAAACCAGGAGAGGAAAGGGGGGGAAAGCCTTAAATCAATGCCAAAAGCGAGCCAGACGTTTTAATCACATCAAATTGGAATCAGCAGCGGCTCGGCAAGGCAAAACCCCCCCTGTTTCCCCCATAGCAAACAGAGCGCAAGCAGCCCCCGGCCCCGGCCCCGCTCTTACCTGAGAGCTCCCCAGCAACATTTAGCATAGTCGGGGTGCAGGGAGAGGGTTTTTGGGGGGGGCAGAAGGAGCAGAGGCCAAGCGGGGAGCAGCCCGAAGCAGGGGCTCGGCGCTGGCTCCGGCCGCTGCCCTGGCTCGCTTTGGCTTTGGGGTTGGGTTTGGTGCTTTGCTTTTCCTCCTCCTTGTCCCTGTTTGTTTTGGTCTGTGCTTCTTGGGGGTGAAGTGGCCAAAAAGCAAAGAAAAGGAAGTTTGGGGCTGGGTGTGTTTGGAGGGGGGGGGGTGTTGGTTGGTTTTTGGGGACGGGGTCGCACCAATGCTCCGGTTGCTTTCGTTCGCTGCTCTATTCCCCCCCCCCCCCTTTTCTCCTTTCCACCTCCTTTGCTTTGCTCTTTTGATTGGTGTCCAGGAATGCGAGGATAAAACCCGGAGCGCTTTCACCCTCCCCGCGCTGCCGCCCTCCCTCGTCCTCCTTCGGTTTCCCTCCTGCTTCCCCTCCCGATTCCAGGGTTAAGCAGAACCAGGTTGCTTTCAAGAATGTATTTGATGGGGTTTGTACACAAGAGCGGGCTCCATTCATTCCCTCCCCTCTCCTTCGCCTTCTCTCCCGGCCTTTCGGCCCCTTCCCCATTCCCTTCGCCTTCCTCCCCATCCCCGGGGTCCCGGTGCCGAGGTGGGAAGCTGGAACCGAGCCTCGGTGCGGTGGGGAAAGAACGGGAAGGGGGAAAAGGGGAAGGGGGGGATCCGGGGGTGCTGCCCCCCGCTTCCCGTTCGCTCCCTCCCTTCGGTTCTGGCTCCCGCACGGCTTTTGTTAGCGGCCGGTGCGGGGCCGGTGCGGCGGGGAACGGGGATAGAAGGAGCGGGATGAGGGGGGGGGATGGATGTCTCGTACCTGCTCGCAGCTCCATGCGGGACAGAGGCGGGAGCGGGGCGGGGGGTGCGTGCTCGGGGCTGCCCGGGTCCGAGGCTGCGGTCCCGCACACCGGACCGGGACCGGGACCGCGGCTCCCATTTGCCGCCCGGAGCCCTTCTCGCTTCTTCTCCTCCCGCCGCACAGAGCCGCCGCCGCCGCCGCACGCCGAGAGCCCGGTCCCCCGGGGAGGGGAAGGGGGGGGAACGGGGGGGGGGGACGGACGGGGAAAGGGGGGGGGGGTCCGGCGAAAGGAAGAGGGGGGGGGGGACGGGGCGAGGTGCGGAGGAGCCCGGACGGGAAGGGGGGGAACGGGGGGTGCCAGCCTGAACACCCCCCCCCTCCCTGCACCGACCGCCCCCCCCGGGACCGGGGAGGAGCGGCGGAGACGGGAACGGGGGGGGGGGGGGGGGGGGGGGGGGGGGTTGCAGTCCTCGGGTGAGGGGCTCCCGAGGGGGGGCACGGACAAACGGACCCACCCCCCCCTAAACCCCGGTGCTCCGGTTCGGCGGGGACGGGACGGGGCGGCCGCAGGTGAGCGGGGCCCGGCGAGGGGAGCGCGGCCGTCGGGGCTCGGTGGGTTCCGATCGCGACTCAGCCACCGGCGATAGAAGCGGAGCCCGCAGAGGGGCTCACGGGTGGACGGGGATGGAAGCCCCCGGTCCCGCACCGCACCGCAACCCCCCCCCCCCCCAAGCCACCGTCCCGCATCTGACGACCCCGTTAAGACGAACCCTGGTCGGGGCGGGGGGAACTTGGCCGTGACCGCGGCCGCTTCCCCCCCTGCTGTGAACGGGGCAGAGCCGCGGGGCTGAGCGCGCTGCAAACCCCGTGCCCTGCCCCGCACCGCGGGACCCCCCCAACGTCCCCTTCCCCTCCTGCCCCAGCCGTGGGTGCTGCCAAGGGGGCGAAGGGAACCGGGTGTCCCCCTTCCCCCCCCCGGCCTCCCGAAATAAGGAGCTTTGTTTAAAACAAAGGCGCTGGGAGCGCCGGGAGGTCCGAGGCGGGTTCGTGTCGGCCACAGCCAGGTCCGAGCATTCCCGGCTCCGTTCCCGGCCGCGATCGCATCCTCCCGGCTCTACGCGGGGTGCGGAGGAGCGGGGTGAGCGCTTGGAGCGATGCCACGACCCTGCCTTGCTCTAAATCCGTCGGGATTCGGAGCGCTGGAGCCACCAAGCCCTGGGTTTAGGGACACCCGGTAGGGGTAAACCCCACACGGACACGCACAGAGCGGTGGGGCCGGGGTGGTTTATGGGGTGGGAAACATGGATTCGGTGGGGAATCCATAAGGAAGCACCCAACACACGTGCGCCAGGGCGACGGGGGGGGGGAGGTCCTCAGGGTGCTGCTCCAACCCGGGTGCTTCCTATTGAGGGGTCCCATTGAGACACAGAGCTCTTGGGTGCTCGTTCAGGGGGTGCTGCAGCCCCATGGGTGACAGAGGGGCCGGGGGGATGGAGCTGCCCCACCTCGAGCACTGGGAATGCCGCATCCTCCCTCCAAAGCAGCCTGCGGAGGTGGTGGGGGGGGAAGGTCCCCACTTCCAGCCCTGCACCGCATGGGGCCGTTCCCGGTGCAGGGGATCTGATTTCCCCCTTACCCTGAGCCAACAGACCCCTGCCAGCAGCACGGAGCAGCCTCCACGGCCTTGGGGATGTGGGGCGGGAGGGGGGGGGGGGGTCCTGCTTGTTCTGCCCCCTCCCAACCATCATCATTGAGGTGGGCTCTGGTGGGGTTTCCAGCTCTGTGGCTGCAGGGATCACCTGGGAGAGAAGGAGCAAGAGGAGGGTGATGGAGACGGGGAACGCGGCACAAGCCCCCCTCCATCACCCGATGGATGCCCCTGCCCCGGGACAAGGGGGGCACTGGAGGGCTGGGAAGCAGCATCCTCATCCTCATCACCCTCCTCCTCCTCCTCCTGCGCTCCAGGCCCTGCGCCAGCCCCGGGGGGGGGGGGACAAAACCGCGACCCTGCTGCCCCCGGGCCACGTCACCAGCGCGGAGCTGACCTCACCTTCATCCCCGCCGGCGCCGCCGCCTCCCACTGCTGCCCTTTGCGGCCGCTGCTCCCCCCCCAGCTCCCTGCCTGCGCTCCCGGGGCCCTGCCTGCCCCTACCTGCTCCTTCCATGGCCTCCAGCACCATTGGTACCCGTGGGCCGCCCCCCAGCAACAGGGGGGGTGCCCGCAAGGGAGCTCATCGCCAACCCCAAAGCACCCACGGCCCCTCCGCGGGGTGCGCCGTGGGCACCGGCCCCGCTCCTTAAGGGGTGTCTCAGGGCATGGAGCAGCCACGGAGCCCCACGCCGGTCCCTTCCCAGCCGCCCCACATCCAGCTGCGTCCGTCTGTCTCGTGCCATGTGCTTGGGATGGGAGCCACCAGCAGGATGGGACACGCAGGGGTGACAGGGGCCAGTTCCCAGCCTGTATCCAGCTCAATCCCGGCTGGATGGAGGTGGGGGGGGGGGGCCGGGACACGACACCATGGGGACCAGGAGGGGTGCGCGTGGCTTTGGCCACCGCGGAGGTGTCTGTGTCACGAGCGCAGGCAGCTGCGTCCCATCCACGGCCCCATAAAACGCAGACCCCGAGGCCAGAGCCCCTCCTGGGGACAGCAGCTCCAGAGGAGCCCGGTGGCTGTTCCAGGGCTGGAACACACGCACGAGCCCTTCCTCCCCTTGGGAAGAAGGGAGGAAGGGGCCGGGAGCCAGAGATCCCAATGGGGCTGGACCCCAAACCCCGGCCAAGGCAGGGCTGGGAGCCCCACAGGCTCCCCATGCACACAGATACGTGCAGCACGGCCCCATAACGGGGGGGGGGGGGGGGGGGGGTATTTGTGTACCTGGAGGGGATGCGCTGCCGAGGGGCGTCGGGTCCGGATCCAAGACGTGGAGCATCCGGAGAGGCACCTGATGGGAAGAGGAGGAGGAGAGGCTGAGGATGCCGGGGAACGGCTCCGTGCCCCCTTCAGGTGCCAGCCCCGCTCCGAGGCTCCATCCAGGGGCCCCTCTTTGGTCTCTGAGCGCAGGAGGAGGGACTTGAGCCGGCGCTGAGCCTGTCACAGGCTGTGACCAGGGGTCAGCTCCAGGCCCCTCACTGCAACAGAGACCTTGAGGTGCTGGAGCGGGGCCAGAGAAGGGCAATGGAGCCCGAGTGTGATGGGGAAGGGCTGAGGGGCAGCCTGGCCTCAAGGCTCCATCCCGAGCCCTTGCTCCAGGTTGGCTGCGTGCGGGAGGGAAGGGATTTGCTGAGCCCCCCACCACAGCCTCCCCAATGGGACCCTTTTCCCTGTTCCATTGCTGCCCTCACACAGCTCATGCACGGCGTCAGCCTTCCAGCTGTGAGCTTCCCACTGCTCCCAGCACCTGAAGGATGGGGAGACCACGCGCTGCTGCCAACCCGGCTACCGCATCCCCCTCCCACAGGCACTGCTCGGGAGGCAGAGCCCACACGTGTGGGTCAGGGATCCTCAGAATCATGGAATCATCCAGGTTGGGAAAGGGCTTTAAGAGCACAAAGTCCAACCCCGAGGCCACCGTAACCCATAGCACTGGGGCCTTGTCTATGGGGTTTGTGAGCACCTGCAGGGCCGGTGCCTGCAGCCCTGCCCTGGGCAGCCTGTTCCAATGCCTGAGCACCCTCTGGGGCAGGAATTGTTCCTCAGCTCCATCTAAACCTGCCCTGGGGCAGCTTGAGGCCGTTTCCTCTTGTCCCATCCCTTGTTCCTTGGGAGCAGAGCCCAGCCCCTCCTGGCTCCATCCTCCTCTCAGGCACTTGGAGGCAGCCATCGGGTCCCCCTTGAGCCTTCTCTTCCCCACATTGAACCCCCCAGGTCCCTCTGCCCCCCAGGATGGGTTTATCAGCTCCTGCCCCCCATGTGGGGCCTCCCCTCAGCTCTGGGACCCCTTTCCCACCCCACATCCCATGGGAGGGCCCCGAGCGTGCCCCGGGGTGAATGGAAGGGATTGGGGTGAATGAGAGCCCGGTGTGAACCCGGGGGGGGATCGGGCTTCCCCCGCCACTCGCCGTCGAGGCCCGATTGGCTGAGCTCTGCGTCACTCCAATGCGCGCAGCCAATAGCGAGCCGAGGAGTGGGCGGGCTTACGGCGGGAAGCCAGCAGCGTAGGGCGGGACCGCGCCGGGTGACGTAAGGCGCGAAAACGCCGCCGGGCCTTCGCGCTGCGGCGCTGACCAATCAGCTGCAGGTAGGGGCGGGACGGAGGCCGGCGCTCCACCAATCGGAGGGCGGCGGGGGAGGGCGGCGCGGGAGACGGGAAGGTGCCGGCGCGGAGGTGAAGCGGGAGGAACCACGGCGGCGGGGGGCGGGGGGGGGCCGGGAGGGACCACTCGGGGGGCACGGGGAGGAGCGGGGAGGGGGGGGGAGGCCAAGAGCAACCGGGTGGGGCGGGAGGGGAGTGGCTTCCGTGTGGAAAGGGGCGTGGCCTCGGCTCCGGGGCGTGGCCTGCGGCAGGAGGCGCGAAGCCGCCACGTGTGCGCTGGGTCCAACCCCGCGCCATGAAGTGCGTCATCGTGGGAGGCAACGTTAAAGGTGAGCGGGGCCGTGGGGGGCGGCTATGGGGTGGGGGGGGCAATGGGGTGCCCTTCCTCACCCCCCGCCCCACATCCTCCTCCTCAGTCCTCGGCCGAGCTGTGCACTCCCTGTCCCGCATTGGCGATGAGCTCTACCTGGAGCCCACTGAGAACGGGGTACGGGGGAACCAAAGGGGCCGGGAGCTGGGGGGCCAGCAGTGCCCCCCATTGTCCCCACTGAGCGACAGCCACCCTATGTGTGTGCGGTGTCCCCAGCTGTCCCTGCGCTCCATCAACTCCTCCCGCTCCGCCTTCGCCTCCTTCCTCTTCGCACCCCACTTCTTCCAGCGGTACGAGGCGGGCGGCCCCCAGCCCGACACCGAGCTCTTCCGATGCAAAGTGCTCATGAAGGTGCAGCCCCCACCACCCCCCTGTGCCCCCCCCCATTGCTCCAGGAGCGCTTTGGGGGTGACTGCCCCCATCCCCATCCCTCCAGTCCTTCCTGGGTGTCTTCCGCTCGCTGCCCTCGCTGGAGAAGACGGTGGAGAAATGCCTCATCCTGCTCAAAGCCCAGCTCAGCCGCTTGGTCGTGCAGCTGCACTGCAAGTACGGTGCGTGCTGGTGCTGGGAGGGGACGGATGGGTGCAGAGGGGCAACGCGGAGCCCGGCCCCACCGCCGTGTCCTCCCTGCCAGGCGTCACCAAGACCCACAACCTGGCCTTCCAGGAGTGCGAGCGGCTCCAGGCTGTCTTCGACACGCAGCGATGCGCCAGCAGCCTCCGCGCCCCGGCGCAGTGAGTGGGGACCGGGGCTGGCTGTGGGGACACTGGGATGGGCTGAAGGCAGAGGGACCCCATTTCTATGGGACACGGAGGGGGGGGGGGGATTTGGGGTGCTCACCCCAATGGGTCGCACAGGCTGCTGGCAGAGGCCGTGGTCCACTTCCCGCTGACGCTGGCCGAGGTGACGCTGAGGGTTGACCCTGGGGGCAAGATCAGCCTCCGGAACTACGTGGAGGACGAGGCGGGTGAGTGCTATGGGGCTGGGGTGCCCTTTCCCTAGCATTGGGGTGCCCTCACGGCCCCCCCTCCTGCCCCAGAGCTCAGCAAGACGATGGTGACGGAGCTGTGCTTGGCCAAGGAGGAGTTCGAGGCAGTGGCTGCAGTCCCGGACTCCCACATCACCTTCTGCCTCCGGGAATTCCGGGTGAGGCCCTGCCCGGACCCCAGCTCCCAGCCCTGGGTCACCCCTCAGCCCCCCCACAACCTCCCCCTTTGCCCCCCCTTTAGGGGCTGCTGAGCTTCGCAGAGGCCTCCAACCTGCCCCTCAGCATCTACTATGACGCACCCGGCAGGTAGGAATGGGGACCCCCGGGGCTGGCCCTTGCCTCTGGGAGCTGCCCCCCACCTTAAAGCTCTTTGTGCCCCCAGGCCGGCGGTCTTCACCCTGGATGACGCGGTGCTGGAGGTCACCCTGGTGCTGGCCACCCTGTCGGACCCAGAAAGCAGCTCCCAGCACCCCACATCCAACGGGTAGGAGCTGCAGGAGGGCGCCAGTCCCACCTTGGCATCAGTAGGGACCAGAGTGAACGCTCCCTGCTCTGCCTCTGCTTACTGCACCCCAGCGCGCCCCACATGCCTGCCCCTTCGGAGGACTTCGCTGACGACCTGGAGGCCTTCATGGTGGCAATGGAAACCAGCGCCTGCGAGGAGAGCACGAGGGAACCCCCCAGCCCCACCTTCCCCCTGCGCACCCCACATCCCCCCCCCAGCGACCCGGAGGAGGAAGAGGAGGAGGAGGAAGAGGAGGAGGATGGCGGTGCTGTACCAGGGACTCCCCCCCACAAGAAGGTGTGGATGGGCAGGGGGCTGCCCTGGGGGCACGGGGATGGGCACAGCCCCTCCTGACCCCCATTTCTCTCCTTTCCCCCCCCAGTTTCGCTCATTGTTTTTTGGCTCGGTGCTGACACCGGGGGGGCCCAACCCGGCCCCAACGCAGGAGGTGCTGGCAGAGGACAGCGATGGCGAGTGCTGAGCACCCCGAGGTGCTCACACACACACACACAAAACCCTCATAACCCCCAAATTACAAGTTTATTCCCCCAAAAAAAACCCTCCTGCTCACCCCCCCCCCTTTTCCCATCCACCTCCACAGGGTTGGGGGCTTAGAACCCCCCCCCCCCTTAGGGCTTGCATTTGGGGTGGTGGTGGCTGGGGAAGGGAGAACAGGGTGGGGGGGGGGGAGGTGTTCAGGATCTTCCAAATAAAAAAGCCCCCCCAAAAGGAGTTGAAAGCAAAAGCGACCGGATGCTGAGGGAGGAGGGGGGGGGCTCGGGCCTCATTTCTTGGCTTTGGCAGAGTTGCGGGGGGGGGTGACGGGGCGGCCGGCGGGGTTCAGCCCACTGAACTGCCCGTATTTGCCCTTGTTCTTGTCAGCTGGCTTCAGAATCTGGAGGGAAAAGGGGGGGACAAAAGGTAAGGGGGGGGGTGTGTGTGTGTGGTGTGCACGTTTCACCCCATCCTGCCCCAGCATCCTCCTCCTGTCCCGCATTGAAGGGGGAGGCTCTGCACCTTCTCTTTGCACCCATCCAGCAGGAATTGGATGCTGGGGGGGGGGTCCTGGGTGTGTGTGTCCCCCCCCCTTCACCCCTCTGGCATCTCCTACCTGAAAGGAGCACATGAGGGTTTCATCCACGCTCATCATGGCCCCCGCGTTGTCGAACTCCCCGCAGTAGTTGGGTGCTGAGAAGAGGGTGACGAGCTGGCGCTTGGCGAAGAACTCGTACCCGTCCTCCACTACCTGCATGGGCACCACAGGGGCTGAGCTGGACCCTAAAATACCACCCCCATCCCCAGCCACCCCCCAACTTGTGTGGGTCCAAGAGTTCCATCCCTGGCAGTGCTCAAGACCAGGCTGGACGGGGCTTGGAGCAAGCTGCTCCAGTGGAAGGGGTTGGGGTTGGAGCTGGATGGGCTTTAAGGCCCCTTCCCAACCCATTCTATGAAACACTGCCCTGGAGGGGCAAATCTTAGGGGTAAAAACACCCCCACCCCACAGCAAATACCCCGGGGGGGGCCGCGACACCCAAGGCCATACCTGGTGCGCCCGGCAGATGAGGTCCAGGTCGTGCTTGTGCAGGAACTTGGCCACCACCTCGGCCCCGAAGGTGAAGGAGACGCCGCGGTCGTTCTCGCCCCAGCCCTGCACGTCCTTGTCGGGGTCGGACCAGAGCAGGTCGCAGAGCAGGCCCTGATCCGGGACGTCCGTGGGGCGCATGATCCGCCGGATCTGCTCCATGGACTGCAGGTCGGGAGACAGCCCTATGGGAAAGGGGAGGGGGGGGGGATCAGCTTCATCCTCTTCACCAGCACCCCACCACCATGGGGCACCCCAAAAGCGCCGTCCATGCCCACCTCCGTGGCAGCAGAAGATCTTCTCGTCCACGATAGCAGCGATGGGCAGACAGTTGAAGCAGTCGGTGAAGGTCTTCCAGAGCTTGATGTTGTATCGCCGCTTGCCTACGGGGGGGGCAAATTGGGGGTACAGCAGCTTGTGGGGCTCCCCCCCCCCCCAAGTGGAGCATGGGCCCTGGTAATGGTGGCAATGCCATGGGGGTGACCCAGAGTCAGTGGGTAGGTGTGGTTGTTGGGGGGGGTGAAAAGGGGGTGCAGGGAGGGTGTAGGGCCCCCAGTGTGTGTGGCACTGGGAGCACTGGGGTGCTCGAGGCTGGGTGCGGGTTCAGGGCTGGCACAAGGAGGGCACCCATGGTCACAGCAGCTCTATTAGGGGATGGAATGGGGCAGCATGGGGATGACACCGGGCTGCATGGGGATGACACCGGGGTACAAGGGGTAACACTGGGGTGCACGGGGATGACACCCACCGAGGTACAAGGGATGACACCAGGGTGCACAGGGTGACACCGGGGTGCACAGGGATGATACTGGGGTGCCCAGGGGTGACACCGGGGTGCACAGGGATGACACCGGGGTGCACAGGGATGACATTGGGGTGCACGGGGATGACACTGGGGTGCACAGGACACCGGGGTGCACGGGGATGACATTGGGGTGCACGGGGATGACACCGGGGTGCACAGGGGTGACACCGGGGTGCACAGGGGTGATACTGGAGTGCACAGGACACCGGGGTGCACAGGGGTGACATTGGGGTGCACGGGGATGACACCGGGGTGCACAGGGGTGACACCGGGGTGCACAGGGGTGATACTGGAGTGCACAGGACACCGGGGTGACACTGGAGTGCACAGGACATTGGGGTGCACAGGGATGACACTGGGGTGCATGGGGATGACACCGGGGTGCATGGGAGTGACACTGGGGTGCACGGGGATGACACCGGGGTACAAGGGATGACACCGGGGTGCATGAGGATGACACTGGAGTGCACAGGACATTGGGGTGCACAGGGATGACACCGGGGTGCACAGGGTGACACCGGGGTGCATGAGGATGACACTGGAGTGCACAGGACATTGGGGTGCACAGGGATGACACCGGGGTGCACAGGACATTGGGGTGCACAGGGATGACACCGGGGTGCACGGGGATGACACTGAAGTGCACAGGACATTGGGGTGCACAGGGATGACACCGGGGTGCACGGGGATGACACCGGGGTGCCCGGCCACGGCAAAGGGGTTTCGAGGGCTCCATCCCCATGACTCACACTCATCGTAGAAGCCGTAGATGCGGTTGATGCTGGCGCACTCGTGGTTGCCCCGCAGCAGGAAGAAGTTCTCGGGGTACTTGATCTTGTAGGCCAGCAGCAGGCAGATGGTCTCCAGGGACTGCTTGCCCCGGTCCACGTAGTCCCCCAGGAACAAGTAATTGCTCTCGGGGGGGAAGCCCCCGTACTCAAAGAGCCGCAGGAGGTCGTAGTACTGCCCGTGGATGTCACCTGGAGCAGGGGCAAGCAGGGACGCGGAGGGGCTGTGAGGGCGCCCGGCGGGGCAGGGCGGCAGGGGCCGGGCGCTGAGCGCAGCCTGCACCCATCCTGCTCACCGCAGATCTTGAGGGGGGCCTCCAGCTCCAGCAGGATGGGCTGGCTGAGGAAGATCTCCCGGGACTTGAGGCACAGGCCCCGGATCTCGTTCTCCGTCAGCTGCACGTTCTTGCCGGGCCGTGAGCCTTGCACTGCTCCCGTTGGGGTGAACGGGGGGGACACAACACACGCACATCAAGGGGGGAGCCCCACAACACCCCCCCCCCAACCCACATGCGGCCCCCAAGCCACGGCCCCATTGCCTGCAATGCACCTGAGCCTCAAAGCACAGAGCCTGCCCCCCCCCCCCATGTCCCTGAGCCCCCAAACCCACAGAACACAAACACCCCCCTGAGCGCCCCAAAACCCACAACCCCCAACAACAGCCTCAGCCTCTAAACTCCACAGCCCCCCAACCACCGCTTACCTGAGCTCCCAAAGCCCACAGAATCCAGATAACCCCCTGAGGGCCCAAACCCCACAGCCCCCAACACCCCCATGAGCCTCTGAACCCCACAGCCCCATAATAACCACTTCCCTGAACCCCAAAACCCCACAAACTTCCCAAACCCCACAGCCCCTCAACAGCCCCCCCGAGCCTCTGAACCCCACAGCCCCCCAATAACCACTTCCCTGAACCCCAAAACCCCACAAACTTCCCAAACCCCACAGCCCCTCAACAACCCCCCACGAGCCTCTGAACCCCACAGCCCCATAATAACCACCTCCCTGAACCCCAAAACCCCACAGCCCCACAAAATTCCCAAACCCCGCACATCCCAAACCTCACAACCCCCAACACCCCCCTGAGCCTCTAAACCCCACAGCCCCCCAATAACCACCTTCCTGAGCCCCTAAGCCACAGATCCCCCAGGAACCCCCTCCCTGAGCCCCCAGACCCACCCCTCTCAATCTCCAAACACAATCCTGAACCCCCAAACCCCACAGAACCCAAAGCCACCCCTTGAGCGCCCCAAACCTCACAACCCCCAAACCCCCCTAAGCCTCTAAACCCCACAGCTCCCAATAACCACTTCCCTGAGCCCCAAAACCCCACAGCCCCACGAAGTTCCCAAACCCCACAGTCCCCCAACAAGCCCCCCCAGAGCACCCCAAACCCCACAGCCCCCAACGCCCCCCTGAGCCTCTAAACCCCACAGCCCCCTCAATAACCACGTCCCGGAGCCCCCAAACCCCACAGCACCAACAACACCTTCCCTGAGCTCCCAAACCCCACAGCCCCCCAACACCCCCCTGATCCCCCAAACCCCATAACCCCAACCTCCATCCCCCTGAACCTCCGAACCCCACAGCCCCACAACAACCACTTCTGAGCCCCCAAACCCCACAGCCCCATGAACCTCCTGAGACCCCAACCCCACAGCCCCTCAACACCCCCGACCCCCGAACCCCACAGCCCCTCAATAACCACTTCCCTGAGACCCCAACCCCAGAGCCCCCCACAAACCCCGACCCCCCCCAACCCCATAACCCCAACCTCCACCCCCCTGAACCTCCGAACCCCACAGCCCCCCAACAACCACTTCCGAGTCCCATGAACCTCCTGAGACCCCAACCCCACAGCCCAACACCCCCCTGACCCCCCAAACCCCATAACCCCAACATCCACCCCTCTGAACCTCCGAACCCCACAGCCCCCCAACAACCACTTCCGAGTCCCATGAACCTCCTGAGACCCCAACCCCACAGCCCAACACCCCCCCGACCCCCCCAAACCCCCTGAACCTCCAAACTCCACCGCCCCCCAACAACCACTTCCCTGAGCCCCAAGACCCCACAGCCCCATGAACCTCCTGAGACCCCAACCCCACAGGCCCCCAACACCCCCCTGACCCCCCCAAACCCCCTGAACCTGCGAACCCCACAGCCCCCCAACCTCCACCCCCCCGAGCCCCCCAACCCCACACCCCCCCCCAACCCCAACACCTCCCGTGTGGGTCACGCTCCCCCCCCCCCCCCCCCCCAGGTACAGGCCGCGGCCTCTGCAGACCCCAACCCCCGAGGCCCAACCGCCCCCCCCCGGGCAGGGGCAGCCCCGGGGCCCGCAGCCGCTGCCGGGGGGGGGGGTTCCGGGGGGGTCCCCGCTCACCCTCCAGGAGGCGGCTGATGATGGAGTCCAGGTTGAGCTTCTCGGTGTCCGCCATGGCCGCCGGACGCTCCCGCCCCGCCCCGCGCCGCGCCGCGCCGCGCTGAGCGTACCGCCGGGGCAGTCGAGGCGGCGCGGCGCCCCCTGTCGGTGTGGAGGAGTTAGCGGTGCGAAGGGGATGGGGGGGGGGGGGCAACGGGGGCAGACCTCGGTCCGGGGCGGGGGGGGGGACACGCCTTGGGTTCGGTGTGGGGGACACGCGGGTATCCCCACAGGTAGCACGGAGAGGGGGGGGCACCGGTGGAGAGGGATGGGGAGACATGGGGCATCACCGGTGATGGGGGGGGAGCACGGGGGTATCCCCCCAGCATCCTCCCGGTGGCCCCCCGCTGTCCTATCCTGTAACCCCCCCGGTGCCCCCGCGGTATTCCCTCAGTGTCTCCTCGGTGTCCCCCGAAGCATCCTTCCTGTATGTCCCCCCCGTATCCCCCCGGTATCCTACCCTGGAACCCCGCCGGTGTCCCCTCGGTATCCCCTCAGTGTCCCCCGGTGCACCCCCCCCGTATACTCCGTTATCCCTCCCGTGTATCCTCGGTGTCCCCCGTATCGCCCCGGTATCCTGCCCTGTAACCCCCCCGGTGTCCCCGCGGTATCCCCTCAGTGTCCCCTGGTGCACCCCCCCCCCGGTATCCCTCCCGTGTCTCCTCGGTGTCCCCCGAAGCATCCTCCCTGTGTGTGTCCCGTATCCCCCCGATATCCTACCCTGTAACCCCCCCGGTGTCCCCTCGGTATCCCCTCAGTTTTCCCCGGTGCACCCCCCCCCCCCCCCCGTATACTCCGTTATCCCTCCCGTGTCTCCTCGGTATCCTACCCTGTAACCCCCCCGGTGTCCCCTCGGTATCCCCCCAGTGTCCCCTGGTGCGTGTGTGTGTGTGTGTGTCCCGTATACTCTGCTATCCCTCCAGTATCTCCCCGGTGTCCCCCGCAGCATCATCCCGGTGTCCCCCCCTCCGGTAGCTCTCCAGTGTCCTCCCGGTTTCTGCCCGTGTCTCTCCCTTATCCCCCCGGTATCCTAGCCTGCAACCACCCGGTGTCCCCTCGGTATCCCCTCACTGTCCCCCTGTGCACCCCCCGTTATACTCCACCATCCCTCTGGTGTCTCCCCGGTGTCCCCCGTAGCATCATCCCGGTGTCCCCCTCATTTCCCCCCGGTATCCCCCCAATGTCCCCTCGGTATCTCCCGCAGCATCCCCCCCTGGTGTCTCCCCTCTATCTCCCCGACGCCCCCCCCCTCCCGCTACCCGGTAGGACCCCAGTGTCCCCCTCCGGGGTGCCCCTGGTACCCCCCTGCCTGTACCCGCCCCGTGCCCGCGGGGCCGCCGCTGTGAGCAGCCCCGGGCCGTTGCCAGGAGCCTGTTGCCACCCCCGTGTCCCCAGGGCACCCCCAAGCCTGGGTTCCTGCGGGCAGCCCGGGCATAGCGCAGGGAAAGGGGGGGGGCTCCGTTGTGCCTCTGCTCATGGAGGGGGGGAGCTATCCCTGCCCGTTCCCTGCC
This sequence comes from Pezoporus wallicus, assembly GCF_028554395.1. Taxonomy (NCBI): domain Eukaryota; kingdom Metazoa; phylum Chordata; class Aves; order Psittaciformes; family Psittacidae; genus Pezoporus; species Pezoporus wallicus. The sequence continues at coordinate 8,247 of NW_026639542.1, read as the reverse complement.
TGCACCAGTCCCCAGCCGGTCCCCAAGGAGGGGCCCAGGTAAACAGGCAGCGGGGACCTGCCCAAGCCGTGCCAAGCCGTGCCATGCCCTGGTATATGCACAGTGCTGTGCCAGGATCCACTGTGCCGTGCCGTGCCGTGCCAAGCCCTGCTGTGCCATGCCGTGTGCTGTGCCAAGCCATGCCGTGCCATTCCCTACATCCTATGCCCTGCTGGGCATGTCGTGGCATATATGCCATGCTGTGCCATGTATGCCATGCTGTGCCATGTATGCCATGCCATCTATGCCATGTATGCCATGCCATCTATGCCATGTTGTGCCATGTATGCCATCCATGTATGCCATGCTCTGCCATGTGTGCCATGCCATGCCACGTATGCCATGCTCTGCCATGTATGCCATGTGTGCCATGTGTGCCATGCTCTGCCATGTATGCCATGTGTGCCATGTATGCCATGCTGTGCCATGTGTGCATGCCATACTGTGCCATATATACTATGCTGTGCCATGTATACCATGCTCTGCCATGTGTGCCATGCTGTGTCACATATGCCATCCATGCATGCCATACCGTACCATGTATACCATCCTGTGCCACGTATGCCATACCATGCCATGTATGCCATGCCATGCCATGTATGCCTTGCCACGTATAGCATGCCATGTACGCCAAGCTGTGCCATGTATGCCATGCGTGCCATGTATGCCTTGCCACGTATAGCATGCCATGTACGCCATGCTGTGCCATGTATGCCATGCCATGCCATGCGTGCCATGTGTGCCATGTATGCCATGTGTGCCATGTATGCCATGTTGTGCCATGTATGCCATGTATGCCATGTGTGCCATGCATGCCATGTGTGCCATGTATGCCATGTTGTGCCATGTATGCCATGTGTGCCATGCATGCCATGTGTGCCATGTATGCCATATGTGCCATGCATGTCATGTGTGCCATGTATGCCATGTGTGCCATGTGTGCCATGTATGCCATGTATGCCATGTGTGCCATGTGTGCCATGTATGCCATGTGTGCCATGTGTGCCATGTATGCCATGTATGCCATGTATGCCATGTGTGCCATGCATGCCATGTGTGCCATGTATGCCATATGTGCCATGCATGTCATGTGTGCCATGTATGCCATGTGTGCCATGTGTGCCATGTATGCCATGTATGCCATGTGTGCCATGTGTGCCATGTATGCCATGTGTGCCATGTGTGCCATGTGTGCCATGTGTGCCATGTATGCCATGTATGCCATGTGTGCCATGCGTGCCATGTGTGCCATGCGTGCCATGTATGCCATGTATGCCATGTATGCCATGTATACCATGTGTGCCATGTGTGCCATGTATGCCATGTGTTCCATGTGTGCCATGTGTGCCATGTGTGCCATGTGTGCCATGTATGCCATGTATGCCATGTGTGCCATGTGTTCCATGTGTTCCATGTGTGCCATGTGTGCCATGTGTGCCATGTGTGCCATGTGTGCCATGTGTGCCATGTGTTCCATGTGTGCCATGTGTGCCATGTGTTCCATGTATGCCATGTATGCCATGTGTGCCATGTGTTCCATGTGTTCCATGTGTGCCATGTGTGCCATGTGTTCCATGTGTTCCATGTGTGCCATGTATGCCATGTATGCCATGTGTGCCATGTGTGCCATGTGTGCCATGTGTGCCATGTATGCCATGTGTGCCATGTGTGCCATGTGTGCCATGTGTGCCATGTATGCCATGTGTGCCATGTGTGCCATGTGTTCCATGTGTGCCATGTGTTCCATGTGTGCCATGTGTGCCATGTGTTCCATGTGTTCCATGTGTGCCATGTGTGCCATGTGTTCCATGTGTTCCATGTGTGCCATGTGTGCCATGCATGCCGTGCCGTGCCGTGCGCGCCGTTCCGCCCCATTCCGTGCCGAGCCGCGCTGTCGGGAATAGCTCCCGGGGCGGGAGCAGCCGCCTGCCTCCGGCGCTGACATTTCTGCCCCGCGGTGTCACCGTTACCGCCGGCCCCGCCTGACCCCGGCCGTGGCCCCGCTCCCGGACCCCCCCCCCCCCCCGCACCCGGCTCCGCGCTGCCCCCGGGGCCCGGGCCCGTCCCAGGGCTCCGCACCCCGCATCCCCCCCCCCCCTTCCCGGTTCCCTTCGGCTCCCCCCGCTCCCGCCCCGCCCGCTTCACCCCCCCCCCGCTCGGGGCCGCCCCGCCCGGGCAAGAGGCGCCGCCGCCAGCACCGGGACCGGAGCGAGCAGAGCCGCTGGGAGCACCGGAGGGAGCCCGCGGCCCAGGGACCCACAGAGAGAGCCGCGGACACGGACCCACGGACACACGGACCCATAGAACACGGAGATAGAGACACACAGAGCCACGGACACACGGACCCACGGAACACGGACACACGGAACACGGACACACGGACACACAGACCCATAGAACACGGACCCACGGAACACAGCGACACACAGAGCCATAGAACACGGAGATAGAGACACACAGAGCCACGGACACACGGACCCATAGAACACAGAGATAGAGACACACAGACCCACGGAACACGGACCCACGGAACACGGACCCACGGAACACGGACACACGGACACACAGACCCATAGAACACGGACCCACGGAACACACACACAGAGCCATAGAACACGGAGATAGAGACACACAGAGCCACGGACACACGGACCCACGGAACACGGACACACGGACACACAGACCCATAGAACACAGAGATAGAGACACACAGACCCACGGAACACGGAACACGGACCCACGGAACACGGACACACGGACACACAGACCCATAGAACACGGACCCACGGAACACAGCGACACACAGAGCCATAGAACACGGAGATAGAGACACACAGAGCCACGGACACACGGACACACGGAACACAGCGACACACAGAGCCACGGAACACACAGACCCATAGAACACGGAGACAGAGACACACAGAGCCGCGGACACGGACCCACGGAACACACAGAGCCATAGAACACGGAGATAGAGACACACAGAGCCACGGACACACGGACCCACGGAACACAGACCCATAGAACACAGAGATAGAGACACACAGAGCCACGAACACACAGACCCACGGACACACAGACCCATAGAACACAGAGATAGAGACACACAGAGCCACAGACACACAGACCCAGAGAGCACGGACCCACGGACACACAGACCCATAGAGCACGGACCCACGGACACACAGACCCATAGAACAAGGACCCACGGACACACAGACCCATAGAACACCGAGGCACCGACAGGCACAGACCGAGTGACGCCGGTGGGTAGGAGCGGGGGGGGCCGGGTGCTATTTGGGGGGTGCTGGTGCTGGGATGGGGGTGCAGAAGTGGTGGGATCCGGGCCCGAGGGTGTGCACGTGTTTGTATATGTGTGTGTGCATGTATGTGCATGTATGTGCATATGTGTACACATGTGTGTGCATGCGTTTGTGCATGTGTGTACACATGTATGTGCATGTGTTTGTATGTGTGTGTACGTTTGTGTTTATGTGTGTGCATGTGTATTCGTGTGTGTATGTGTTTGTACATGTGTGTTCAAGCGTGCGTGCATGTATGTGTATGTGTCTGTAGCACATGTGTTTGCATGTGTGTGCATGTTTGGGACTGTGTGCATATGTTCATGCGTGTACATGTGCGTGTGTGTCTGTGTGCATGTGCACACGCGCGTGTAGGCATGTCTGTGTATGCATAGATGTGTGTGCGCATGACCGTGTGCATGCATGCATGCATGCGTGTGCATGCTGGTGTCTGTGCGAGTGTGCACACACACATATGTATGTGAATGCGTGTGCACATCTGTATGCGCATACATGCCCTTGCATGGCTGCATGGGCCTATCTGTGCACATGCATGTGTGCAGGCATGTCTGTGTGTGCAGGCATACATGCATGTGTGTACGCATGTTTGTGCCTGTATACATGTGTAGGCCCATCTGAGTGTGTGCATACGTGCGTCCACGTGCGCACATACACGTGCATGTGTGTGCACACCTGTATCCGTGTGCACATCTGCATGCGCACACACATGTACATGTGCCCAGGGCACCATGGCACACACATGGCTGTGTCATGGACGTGACCATGCCCGTGTCATGGATGTGACCATGCCTGTGTCATGGCTGTGTCATGCCTGTGTCATGGATGTGACAATGCTTGTGTCATGGATGTGACCATGCCTGTGTCATGGCTGTGTCATGGCTCTGACCATGCCTGTGTCATGCCTGTGTCATGGATGTGACCATGCCTGTGTCATGGATGTGACCATGCCTGTATCATGCCTGTGTCATGCCTGTGTCATGGCTGTGTCATGGATGTGACCATGCCTGTGTCATGGATGTGACCATGCCTGTATCATGCCTGTGTCATGCCTGTGTCATGCCTGTGTCATGGATGACCATGGCTGTGTCATGGATGACCATGGCTGTGTCATGGCTGTGTCATGGATGACCATGGCTGTGTCATGGCTGTATCATGCCTGTGTCATGCCTGTGTCATGGATGACCATGGCTGTGTCATGGCTGTGTCATGGCTGTGTCATGGATGACCATGGCTGTGTCATGGCTGTGTCATGGCTGTGTCATGGATGACCATGGCTGTGTCATGCCTGTGTCATGCCTGTGTCATGGATGACCATGGCTGTGTCATGGATGACCATGCCTGTATCATGCCTGTGTCATGGCTGTGTCCCGGCTCTGCCCATGCCTGTGCCACGTCCCCGCGGCGCTGCGGTGGCCGCGCCGGTGGCTCGGTGCCCGCGGGTGACGGTGCCGGTGACGCCGCGGGGAGCTGGCACCGGGCCGGGGGACGAGCGGCGGGGCCGGGGACGAGCCCGTCCCCCCCCCCCCGCATCCGCCCCAGCGCCGGGTCCCGGCTGCGAGCGGGGCCGGGGACAAGGGTGGGAGCGCGGCTGGGGCCGAGGGGACAATGGGGCTCTGTGGCACCGCTGCCACCCCCTAATCCGGGCCACGGGGCCGGGGGGGGTTTAAAGGGCAGCGCTGACCCCGGTCCCCTGCGCCAGCGGCCCCGAGCCTCCGTCCCCTGCGCGCTCTGCGGCCACGGCTCCAGCCCCGAGGTACTGGGGGCAACAGGGGCACCCCGAGGATGGGGATGGATGGGGCACGGGGGGGTCCCCAGCTGGGGATTGGGGCACCGGGCCCGCAGGGACCCCCCCTCCGTGGCTCCCCCCATGGTCATGGGGGTTCCTTGTGCTGGGGGGTGCTCATTGGTGGGGAGGGAACCCCCATCCTGTCACCCCATGGGGACCCCCTCCCCGTGGTCCCTCGAGTGCTGCTTCCCCTATGGGGTTTCCAGCAGCGGGGCAGGGGGAGCCTGTGTGGGTGCTCCACTCCGTGCCTCGCTTTCCCCCATGCCCAAGCACCCAGCTGGGATATGGGGCACCCCATGGCAGGGGGGGGGGGGATCCCCAGTACTTGTGTCCGTGCCCCCCCCGAGGTTGCCCCCGCTTATGCTCAGCTGATGTGGGACTGAGTCCATCCCAGCTCGGGCTCAACCGCGGCCACCGAGGGGACAACGTGGGGTGACCAACGGGAGGGGGTGGGTAACGGGGGGCAGGTCCCCAAAGCCCCCAATGACCGTGCCCGCCCGTCTCTTGCAGTGCCCCGGTCACCAGCATGGTGAGTGTGCCCCGGGGGGGGGGGGGGGGGGAACCGGGTCCGAGCGATGGGAACGGCCCCGGTGAGCGCCGGTGGTGCCGGGCAGTGCCGCTCGGTGCCCCCCGGCCGCGTGACCCCGCGGGACAAGGGCCCGCTTTGTCCGGGAGCGCCTGGCACGGCCCCGGGGCCCCGAGGCGGTGGCGCTGAGCCCGGGGCCCGGCCCGGCCCCTTTAGGACCCGGGGCAGAGCCATGGCAGCGCCGTGCCAGAGCCTTGCCCCCATCCCAGCGCCGTGCCAGCCCCTTAACCCCATCCCAGCCCCGTGTCAACGCCTCAGCCCCATGCCAGCCCCATCCCAACCCATTATCCCCATGCCAGCCCCATCCCAACCCATTATCCCCATGCCAGCCCCATCCCAGCCCATGATCCCCATGCCAGCCCCATGGCAACCCATTATCCCCATGCCAGCCCCATCCCAACCCATTATCCCCATGCCAGCCCCATCCCAACCCATTATCCCCATGCCAGCCCCATGCCAACCCATTATCCCCATGCCAGCCCCATCCCAACCCATTATCCCCATGCCAGCCCCATCCAACCCATGATCCCCCATGCCAACCCATTATCCCCATGCCAGCCCCATCCCAACCCATTATCCCCATGCCAGCCCCATCCCAACCCATTATCCCCATGCGAGTCCCATCCCAGGCCCATTATCCCCATGCCAGCCCCATGCCAACCCATTATCCCCATGCCAGCCCCATGCCAACCCATGATCCCCATGCCAGCCCCATGCCAACCCATGATCCCCATGCCAGCCCCATCCCAACCCATGATCCCCATGCCAGCCCCATCCCAACCCATGATCCCCATGCCAGCCCCATGCCAACCCATTATCCCCATGCCAGCCCCATCCCAACCCATGATCCCCATGCCAGCCCCATCCCAACCCATTATCCCCATGCCAGCCCCATGCCAACCCATTATCCCCATGCCAGCCCCATCCCAGCCCATGATCCCCATGCCAGCCCCATCCCAACCCATGATCCCCATGCGAGTCCCATCCCAACCCATTATCCCCATGCCAGCCCCATCCCAACCCATGATCCCCATGCCAGCCCCATCCCAACCCATGATCCCCATGCCAAGCCCATGCCAACCCATGATCCCCATGCCAGCCCCATCCCAACCCATTATCCCCATGCCAGCCCCATCCCAACCCATGATCTCCATGCCAGCCCCATGCCAACCCATTATCCCCATGCCAGCCCCATCCCAACCCATTATCCCCATGCCAGCCTCATCCCAACCCATTATCCCCATGCCAGCCCCATGCCAACCCATTATCCCCATGCCAGCCTCATCTCAACCCATTACCCCCATGCCAGCCTCATCTCAACCCATTACCCCCATGCCAGCCCCATCCCAACCCATTATCCCCATGCCAGCCCCATGCCAACCCATTATCCCCATGCGAGTCCCATCCCAGGCCCATGATCCCCATGCCAGTGCCATTCCAATCCATTATCCCCATGCTAGCCCCATCCCAACCCCTTATCCCCATGCCAACCCCATGCCAACCCATTATCCCCATGCCAGCCCCATGCCAACCCATTATCCCCATGCCAGCCCCATGCCAACCCATTATCCCCATGCCAGCCCCATGCCAACCCATTATCCCCATGCCAGCCCCATGCCAACCCATTATCCCCATGCCAGCCTCATCTCAACCCATTCCCCCCATGCTAGTCCCATCCCAGCCCCATCCCAGCCCATTGGCCCGTGCCAGCCCCCTGCCCACCTCAGGATAGCCCCTCAGCCCCATGCTAGCCCCCAGCCAGCCCCATGTCAACCCATTGGCCCTATTTCTGCTCCATGCCATCCCCTTGGCCCCATCCTATCCCCATGCCACCCCCCCGATCCCCATGCCAACCCTGTGCCAGCCTGTTATTCCCGTCCCACCCCCTACTAGCCCCATGCCAACCCATTATCCCCAATGCTAGTCCCATGCCAGCTGCATCCCAAGCCATCAGCCCCATGCCAGCCCTGCACCAGTCCCATGTCAACCCATTAGCCACATTCCAGTCCCATGATAGCCCCATTACAACCTATTAGCCCTATGCCAGCCCCATGCCAGCCCATTAGCCACATGCCAGCCCCATGCTATCCCCTTGGTCCCATTCCAGCCCCATGTCATCCCATACCAACCCATTAACCCGTTCTAGGCGCAGGCCAGCCCTGTACCTTAGCCCCATATCAACCCTTTAGCCCCAGGCCAGACCCATGCCAGCCCCATCCCAACCTATTAACCCCATGACAGCCCCATGCCAACACATTAGCACATTAAAACCCCACACCAGCCCCTTAGTCCTGTGCCAGCCCATGCCAACCTATTAGTTCCATTCCAGACTCATTCCAGCTCCTTAGCCCACTCCAGCCCAATTCCAGCCATAGCCCAGCCCCAGCCCACTCCAGCCCCATGGCAGCCTCAGTCCAGCTCCTTAGTGCATCCCAGCCCATCCCATCTCAGCCCCATGCCAACATTCCAGTCCCGTTCCAGCTACTTAGCCCATTCCAGCCCAATTCCAG
>NW_026639541.1:0-4813 GCF_028554395.1 Pezoporus wallicus | reverse complement strand
CATATGACAAACATATGTGCTCTACTCACTGTGGTTCAGTACGGCCAGGAGAAGGCCCCGTAGATGTTTTATTCAATTGGACTTTTAATTGGGAAAGCGAGGAGCGTCAGCAATGCACATCTGTGGCAGTAGAGGCCAAACATTCTTGCTATATTCATTCTGCTGCGGGACAGCAGAGATTGGGCGCCACAGAGATTGGAATTAAATATAGTTTTAGGTGGGAAAGTGAAGACGGACAGCAATGTGGGTGGCACAGTTACAAAGCTCACTGTCTGCAGAAGAGGCGCAGCACCAGCTTTCTGTCCTGGCTATTTGGCTGTGGGACCAGAGGACAAACACTGGTGCTCTGCTCACTCTACTGCAGGACGGCCAGGAGAAGCAATCAAAGTAATTACACACTTTTGTACTGTTAGGTCGGAAAGCGCGAGCAACAGCAGTGCTGTTGGCACCGTTGGAAATCTCACTGTGTTCAGAAGAGGCCCAACACCCGCTTTCTGTCTTGGCCCTTCGGCTGTGGAAGCTATAGTTTAACATTCGTGCTCTACTCAACCTGCTGCTGGATGGAAGAGAGCAGGTGCCGCAGAGATTGGATTCAAATGGACATTTAGGTGGAAAGCAGAGACTACAGCAATTCGGTGGCAGTTTGCAAAGCTCATTGTCTCAGAAGAGGCCCACTTCCAGCATTCTGTCCTGGCTCTTCGTCTGTGGGAGCACAGGCCAAGCATTCATGCTCTACTCTCTCTGCTGCTGGATGGCTGAGAGACGCAGGCTTTGGATTCAAATGGACTTTATGTGTGAAAGAGGGGAACTACAGCAATGCGGGTGTCACTGTTGGAAAGCTCACTGTCTGCGGAAGAGGCCCAGCACCTACTTTCTCTACTGGCTCTTCGGCTGTGGGAACAGAGTCAAACATTCATGCTCTACTCACTCAGGTGCAGGACATCTGAGAGCATGCGCCGCTGAGGAGGGATTCAAATGGACTTTTATGTGCAAAAGCAAGGAGTGACAGGAATTTGGGTAACACCGTTGCAAAGCTGACTGTCTGCAGAAGAGGCCTAGCACCAGCTTTCTGTCCTGGTTCCTCGGCTGCGGGAGCAGAGGCCAAACATTTTTGGGCTACTCACTGTGCTACAGGACGGCCAGGAGAAGATGATGTGGATGTTTAATTCAAATGGACTTTTAGGTGGGAAATCGAGAATCCACAGCAATGCAGGTGGCACCGTTTCAAAGCTCACTGTTTGAAGAAGAGGAGTATCACATGCTTTCTGTCATGGCTCTTAGGCTGTAGGAGCAGAGGCCAAACATTCATGGTCTACTCAGACTGCTGCAGGACAGCCGAGAGAAAGCTCCACAGATGTTGGATTCAAATGGACTTTTAGGTGGAAATGCAAGGAGTGACAGCAATGCCGTTGGCTCCGTTGCAAAGCTCACTGTCTGCAGAAGAGGCCCAGCTCCAGCTTTCAGTCTTGTCTCTTCAGCTGTAGAAACAGAGGCTAAACATTCTTTCTCTCCTCACTCTGCTGCAGGACGGTCAGGAGAGGGCATCAGAGAAGATGCACACAATTGGACTTCAAGGTGGGAAGGAGAGGAGCAACAGCAATGTGGGTGCACCTGTGCAAAGCTCACTGTCTGCTGAAGAGGCCCAGCACCATTTTTCTGTCCTGGCTCTTCAGCTGTCATCGAAGAAGCCAGGCATTCTTGCTCTACTCACTCTGCTGCTTTACTGGCACAGCAGAGGTTGTATTCTTGAGCAGAAACCTGGTGGTGGGAATCACTTGCACAGTGCTGTGCTCCAGTGTCTGCAACATGGCAATGTGCACATCCTTTTTAATGTTAAGTCCATCGTTCTACTGTGCCTCTCTGATGCCCTCCTGCCAGATGCAGGCGCAGTGGTCACAGACAGCAAACGTACATCTAATGTGTATTGAGCCAAAGAGCCAGAGCAGAAGGCTGCTGGTGGGACTAAGCAGCAACAAGGCACATCTGCAGCAGTGTCACCAGCATGTCAATGCACTCTATCTTTCCTGGATAAAAAGGTAGAAGCAAGTCCCTCAAAGTGCCAACTTGCAGCTTCTGCTTCTCCAGAGCACGAGCCAGTACAGAAAGCTGCTGGGGGCATCCAGCTGAAGGTTCCATGCCCTGCTCCCACAGTGGAGGTGGCAGGGCAGAAAGCTGGTGTTGGAAATCATCTGCACAGAGTAAGGTGTGCTCTAGTGTCAGCAAAATGGCAATTTGCACTACCTTTGTAATGTTAAATTCATCTTCCTACAGTGCCTCTTTGATGTTCCCTCGCCATATCCAGGTGCAGAACTCACAAACTGCAAACGTCCAGCTAATGTGTATAGAGCCGAGGAGGCAGAGCAGAAACCTGTTGGTGGGCCTAAGCAACAACCAGGCACCTCTGCAGCAGTGTCATTAGGATGTCAAAGCACCCCAGCTTTCCCACCTAAAACGGTAGAAGCAAGTCTCTCAAAGTACGAATCTACAGCTTCTGCTTCTTCAGAGCAGGAGCCAGAGCAGAAAGCTGCTGCTGGTCATTCAGGTAAAGGCTCCATGACCTGCTCCTACCATGGGGGTGCCACTTCCAAAACCTGGTTCTGGGAATCACCTGCAGAGAGTAAGCTGCTCTCCAATGTCAGCAGCATGACAATGTGCACTTTCATTGTAATGTTAAGTCCATCTTCCTACCGTGACTCTTTGATGTTCCCTTGCCAGATCAGGCGTAGTGCTCACAGTGGAAAACTCCAGCTAATGTGCATAGATCCAAAGAGACAGAGCAGAAAGTTGCTGCTGGGAATAAGCAGCAACCAGGGAGATCAAGAGCAGGGTCACCAGCATGTCAAAGAAGCCCAGCTTTCTTGCCAAAAATGGTAGAAGCAAGACTCTCATTCTACAAACAGGCAACATCTGCTTCTCCAGAAGACAAGACAGAGAAGAAAGCTGCTGGGGGCATTCAGCTGAAGGCTCCATGCCCTGCTGACACAGTGGAGGTGACACTGCAGAAAATTTGTGCTGGATATCACCTGCACAGATTGAGCTGTCCTCCACTGTAATCAACATGGCAATGTGCACTACCTTTGTAACGTTAAGTCCATCTTCCTCCACTGCATCTTTGATGTTCTTCGCAGGCCCAGGAGCAGTGCTCACAGACCGCAAATGTCCAGGTAATGCGTATAGATCCAAAGAGCCAGAGCAGAAACCTGTTGGTGGGAATAAGCAGCAACCAGGGAGCTTTCAGCAGTGTATCCAGCATGTTGAGAGTACCCCAGCTTTCCTGCTTTAAGCAGTAGATGCAAGTCTCTCAAAGTGCGAACATAAAGCTTCAGGTTCTCCTGAGCATGAGCGAGAGCAGAAAGCTGCTGCTGGATGTTGTGGTTTAAACCCAGCCGTAAATCAAGCAGTCTCTCTCTCACCACACACACACACACACACCCTTTCCTTCCCCCTGCTCCCGCAGGGAGAATCAAAAGAATGCAACTCCCAGGGGTTGAGATAAGAACAGTTTAGTAACTAAGGGATAACACAAATCACTACCGCTACCACCAGTAATAATACTGATAAAGGAAATAACAAGGGAAGAGAATACAACACCACCATGGGTAACTCTCAGTTACATCCTGGGCATGACGTGCTGTGGTATGGAATACCTCTTTAGGTTGTTTGGGTCAGGTGTCATGTCTCTGCTTCCTCCCAGCTTCCCCATTTCCCTGGCAGACCATGAGACTCACAAAGTCCTTGGTCAGACTAAACCATCTGTGCAGTAACTAAAAACATTGGTGTTATCAGCGCTATTCCCAGGCTGAAAGTCCAAAACATAGAACCCAGAAAGCTGCTGGTGGGCCTAAGCTGCTGAAAAGGCAAGAGTGGGCACTGCAGAGGTTGAACTCAAATGGACCTTTGTGTTGGAAAGCAAGCAGTGACAGCAATTTGGAGGGAACCTTTGCAAAGCTCACTGTCTGCAGAAGATGCCCATCACCAGCTTTCTGTCCTGGCCCTCCAGCTGTAGGAGCAGAAGCCAAACATTTGTCCTCTACTCAATCTGCTGCTGGACGGGCGAGAGCTGGTGCCACAGAGGTTAGATTCCAATGGACATTTAGGTGGGAAAGCGGGGAACTACGCGATTTGGGGGTCACTCTTGAAAAGCTCACTGTCTGCAGAAGTGGTACAGCACCAGCTTTCTGTCCTGGCTCTTCCGCTGTGGGAGCAGATGCAGACAATTGGACTTTTAGTTGGGAAACTGAGGAAATATAGCAAAGTGTGTGGCACCGTTGAAAGCTCACTGTATGCAAAAGAGGCCCAGAACCTCCTTTCTGTCCTGGCTCTTTGTCTGTGGGAGCAGAGGCCAAACATTCGTTCTCTACTCACTCTGCTGTACGACAGGCAGGAGAGAGCACCAGAGAAGATGCACACAATTGGACTTTAAGTTGGGAAAGTGAGAAGCAACAGCAATGTTGGTGCACCTTTGCAAATCTCACTCTCTGCAGAAGAGTCCCAGCACCAGCTTTCTGTCCTGGTTCTTCAGCTGCGGGAGCAGAAGCCAAACATTTGTGCTCTACTCAATGTGCTGCAGCACAGCCAAGAGCAGGTGGCACAGAGGTTTGAGTCAAATGGACATGGGAAAGCCAAGACCCACAGCAATGCAGGTGGCACTGTTGCAATGCTCACTGTCTGCAGAAGATGCCCAGCCCCAGCTTTCTGTCATGGCTCTTCGGCTCTGGGAGCAGAGGCCCAACATTTGTGCTACACGCATTCGGCTGTGGGGCAGCCGAGCAGAAACCACAGAGGTGGGTTTCAAATGGAGTTTTAGTTTCTC
>NW_026639540.1:0-482 GCF_028554395.1 Pezoporus wallicus | reverse complement strand
ACTGCCAAAAATGTATTAAAAGGGGTTAGAACTTGACAAAAATGGGTTAGGAAAGGGGAAAAATAACTTAAAAATGGTTAGAATATGAGGAATATGGGTTAGGAAAAGAAACCAAAAAATGCTTAAAACGACTTAGAAAATGGAAATAAAAAAAGGGTTAGTAATGGCCAAAAGTGGCTTAAAACGTTTAAGAAAGTAACAAGAACGCATAGCAAACGGGGGAAAAACTGGTTTCAATTAGATAGAAATGGGGAAAAATGAGTTAGAAATGAGCGAAAAACTCTGAAACCAGGAAAGAATTGGGCAAAAATTCGCAAGGAAAAAAAAAAGCTGACAATGAGTTTAAAAGTGGCAAAAATAGGATAGAAACTGCCAAAAATGGATTAAAAGGGGTTAGAACTTGACAAAAATGGGTTAGGAAAGGGGAAAAATAACTTAAAAATGGTTAGAAATTGAGAAATTTGTGTTAGGAAAAGAAACCA
>NW_026639539.1:0-479 GCF_028554395.1 Pezoporus wallicus | reverse complement strand
ATAGGTGAAGTTATGGGGCCAAGGGGCCTCCCATCAACGTCACCTTCCTGGTACCACGGCTGGGGAACACCCTGCGACCCTCATAGACCCTCCAGATCCCCATAGACCCCCACAGACCCCCATAGACCCCCCATAGATCCTTTGCAGCAGACCCCCATAGATCCCCATAGACCCCATAGACCCCATAGACCCCCATAGAGCCCCATAGACGCCCCATAGACCCCCATCGATCCCCATAGATCCCCCCCCCATAGACCCCCCATAGATCCCCCATAGACCCCCATAGACCCCCATAGACCCCCATAGACCCCCCATAGACCCCCCATAGACCCCCATAGACCCCCATAGATCCCCATAGACCCCCAATAGACCCCCATAGACCCCCCATAGACCCCCCGTAGATCCCCATAGACCCCCAATAGACCCATAGACCCCCTACAGATCCCCAGACCCATAGACCGCCATAGATCCCCATAGAC
>NW_026639538.1:0-4916 GCF_028554395.1 Pezoporus wallicus | reverse complement strand
CCCCCATACCCCCCACCCCATAACATACCCCCATACCCCCATACCCCCATACCCCCCATAACCCCCATACCCCCCATAACCCCCATACCCCCCACACCCCCCATACCCCCCATACCCCCCATAACCCCCCATACCCCCCATAACCCCCCATAACCCCCCATAGACCCCCCATAGACCCCCATAGACCCCCATAGACCCCATACCCCCCATAGACCCCCATATCCCCCATACCCCCCATAACCCCCCATAGACCCCCATAGACCCCCATAGACCCCACACCTGCCCCCTGGAGCATCCTGCCCTCAGCAGCATCACCACGTCCCCCAGCTCGTGGGGCAGCTCGTGCAGCAGCACCGTCAGTGCAGTTATGGGGCCCAGCCCCAGCCCCGGCCCCGCTGCGAACGAGGCCCCCAGGGCCAGGCCGTCCGTGAAGTTGTGGGTCACGTCCGCCACCAGGGTCAGGTACCCCGACACCGCCAGGCCTGGACCCACACGTGTGGGGAGGGAGGGGGGGGGGGGGTCAGTGGGGTGCTATGGGGCGGGAATGGGGTGGTATGGGGTGCTATGGGGCGGGAATGGGGTGCTATGGGGGAGGAATGGGGTTGGGGGAGGAATGCAATGGGGTTGGGGGCTATGGGGGGGGGAATGGGGTGCTGGGGGCTATGGGGTGCTATGGGGGAGGAATGGGGTGCTATGGGGTGCTATGGGGCGGGAATCGGGCTTGGGGGGTAGGGGCGGGAATGGGGTGGGGGGGGTGCTATGGGGCAGGAATGGGGTGCTATGGGGGAGGAATGGGGCAGGAATAGGGTGCTATGGGGGAGGAATGGGGTGCTATGGGGTGCTATGGGGCAGGAATGGGGTGCTATGGGGTACTATGGGGCAGGAATGGGGTGGTATGGGGGAGGAATGGGGTGCTATGGGGGAGGAATGGGGTGCTATGGGGGAGGAATGGGGTGCTATGGGGTGCTATGGGGCGGGAATGGGGTGGTATGGGGTGCTATGGGGCAGGAATGGGGTGCTATGGGGTGCTATGGGGCGGGAATGGGGTGGTATGGGGGAGGAATGGGGTGCTATGGGGTGCTATGGGGCGGGAATCGGGTGCTATGGGGTGCTATGGGGCGGGAATGGGGTGCTATGGGGTGCTATGGGGCGGGAATGGGGTGCTATGGGGGAGGAATGGGGTGGTATGGGGTGCTATGGGGGAGGAATGGGGTTCTATGGGGTGCTATGGGGCGGGAATCGGGTGCTATGGGGTGGTATGGGGCGGGAATGGGGTGGTATGGGGTGCTATGGGGCAGGAATGGGGTGCTATGGGGGAGGAATGGGGCAGGAATAGGGTGCTATGGGGGAGGAATGGGGTGCTATGGGGCGGGAATCGGGTGCTATGGGGTGGTATGGGGCGGGAATCGGGTGCTATGGGGTGGTATGGGGCAGGAATGGGGTGCTATGGGGTGCTATGGGGCGGGAATGGGGTGGTATGGGGGAGGAATGGGATCTATGGGGCAGGAATGGGGTGGTATGGGGCAGGAATGCAGTGCTATGGGGTGCTATGGGGTGGGAATGGGGTGGTATGGGGTGCTATGGGGCGGGAATGGGGTGCTGTGGGGCGGGAATGGGGTGGTATTGGGGAGGAATGGGGTGCTATGGGGCGGGAATGGGGTGGTATGGGGCAGGAACTGGGAGCTAGGGGGTTCTATGGGGCAGGAATGGGGTGGTATGGGGGAGGAATGGGGTGCTATGGGGCGGGAATGCGGTGCTATGGGGGAGGAATGCGGTGCTATGGGGCGGGAATGGGGTGGTATGGGGCAGGAATGGGGTGCTATGGGGCAACAATGGGGTGGTATGGGGAGCTATGGGGCAGGAATGGGTGCTATGGGGCAGCAATGGGGCAGGAATGGGGTGCTATGGGGCAGGAATGGGGCGCTATGGGGCAGGAATGGGGCGCTATGGGCACCAATGGGTTGCTATGGGCATCAATGGGTCGCTATGGGCACCATTGTTCCCCATTGTTCCCCCCCCACCCCATTGCTCCCCATTGTCCCCCCCATCCCCATTGTCCCCCCCATCCCCATTGCTCCCCATTGATCCCCCCCATCCCCATTGTCCCCCCCATCCCCATTGCTCCCCATTGTTCCCCCCATCCCCATTGCTCCCCATTGTTCCCCCCCATCCCCATTGTCCCCCCCACCCCATTGCTCCCCATTGATCCCCCCCATCCCCATTGCTCCCCATTGATCCCCCCCATCCCCATTGCTCCCCATTGATCCCCCCCATCCCCATTGCTCCCCATTGATCCCCCCATCCCCATTGCTCCCCATTGATCCCCCCCATCCCCATTGCTCCCCATTGATCCCCCCCATCCCCATTGCTCCCCATTGATCCCCCCCATCCCCATTGTTCCCCCCATCCCCATTGCTCCCCATTGTCCCCCCCATCCCCATTGCTCCCCATTGATCCCCCCATCCCCATTGCTCCCCATTGATCCCCCCCACCCCATTGCTCCCCATTGTTCCCCCCATCCCCATTGCTCCCCATTGTTCCCCCCATACCCATTTGTCCCCTTTGATCCCCCCATCCCCATTGTTCCCCATTGATCCCCCCATCCCCATTGTTCCCCATTGATCCCCCCCATCCCCATTGCTCCCCATTGATCCCCCCCATCCCCATTGCCCCCATTGCTTGCTCCCCATTGATCCCCCCCACCCCATTGCTCCCCATTGATCCCCCCCACCCCATTGCTCCCCATTGATCCCCCCCATCCCCATTGTCCCCCCCACCCCATTGCTCCCCATTGATCGCCCCCACCCCCTTGTCCCCCCCATAGCTCCCCCTTGGTACCGGTGCTCCCATGATGCCTCTCCCCCCGCTGGCCTCTGTTCTCCCCCCCCCCATCCTCATCCTCACTGGAGCTGCTCTTGGCCTTGGGGCCTGCGATATGGGGGGGAGGGGGGGGTCATTGTGTCCCCCCACCCCCCCTTTGTGACGTCATCGGAGTCGTTGTGTCCCCACACCCCCCCTTTGTGACGTCATCGGGGTCGCTGTGTCCCCACACCCCCCCTTTGTGACGTCATCGGGGTCGTTGTGTCCCCATAACCATAACCATGACCATGACCATCCCCATGACCATCCCTATGTCCCACCATGACCATGACCATCCCCATGTCCCACCATGACCATCCCCATCCCCATCCCCATCCCCATCCCCATCCCCATGCCCATCCATCCCTATGTCCCACCATGACCATCTCCATCCCCATCCCCATCCCTATGTCCCACCATGACCATGACCATCCCCATGTCCTACCATCCCCATCCCCATCCCCATCCCCATCCCCATGCCCATCCATCCCTATGTCCCACCATGACCATCCCCATCCCCATCCCCATCCCCATGACATCCCCATGCCCATCCCCATCCCCATCCCTATGTCCCACCATGACCATGACCATGCCCATCCCTATGTCCTACCATCCCCATCCCCATGACATCCCCATCCCCATCCCTATGTCTTACCATGACCATGCCCATCCCCATCCCCGTGTCCTACCATGACCATCCCCATGACCATCCCTACGTCCTACCATGACCATCCCCATCCCCATCCCTATGTCCTATCATGACCATCCCCATCCCCATGTCCTACCATGACCATCCCCATCCCCATCCCTATGTCCTATCATGACCATCCCCATCCCCATGTCCTACCATGACCATGCCCATCCCCATCCCCGTGTCCTACCATGACCATCCCCATGACCATCCCTATGTCCCACCATGACCATCCCCATGACCATCCCTATGTCCTACCATGACCATCCCCATCCCCATGTCCCACCATGACCATCCCCATCCCCATCCCCATGTCCTACCATGACCATCCCCATCCCCATCCCTATGTCCCACCATGACCATCCCCATCCCTATGTCCTACCATGCCCATCCCCATGCCCATCCCCATGCCCATCCATCCCTATGTCTTACCATGACCATGCCCATCCCTATGTCCTACCATCCCCATCCCCATGACATCCCCATGCCCATCCATCCCTATGTCTTACCATCCCCATCCCCATCCCCATCCCCATGTCCCACCATGTCCCACCATCCCCATCCCCATGTCCCACCATCCCCATCCCCATATCCCACCATCCCCATCCCCATATCCCACCATCCCCATCCCCATCCCCATGTCCCACCATCCCCATCCCCATGTCCCACCATCCCCATCCCCATATCCCACCATCCCCATCCCCATGTCCCACCATCCCCATCCCCATGTCCTACCATCCCCATCCCCATATCCCACCATCCCCATCCCCATGTCCCACCATCCTCATCCCCATATCCCACCATCCCCATCCCCATATCCCACCATCCCCATCCCCATCCCCATCCCCATCCCCATATCCCACCATCCCCATCCCCATATCCCACCATCCCCATCCCCATGTCCCACCATCCCCATCCCCATCCCCATCCCCATCCCCATATCCCACCATCCCCATCCCCATATCCCACCATCCCCATCCCCATATCCCACCATCCCCATCCCCATATCCCACCATCCCCATATCCCACCATCCCCATCCCCATGTCCCACCATCCTCATCCCCAAAACCCACCATCCCCATCCCCATATCCCACCATCCCCATCTCGCACCATCGCCATCCCCATATCCCACCATCCCCATCCCCATCCCCATGTCCCACCATCCCCATCCCCATATCCCACCATCCCCATCCCCATCCCCATCCCCATCCCCATATCCCACCATCCCCATCCCCATATCCCACCATCACCATCCCCATTTCCTACCCTCCCCATCCCCATCCCCATCCCCATCCCCATCCCACCATCCCCATCCCCATCCCACCATCCCCATCCCATCCCCATCCCCATATCCCACCATCCCCA
>NW_026639537.1:0-484 GCF_028554395.1 Pezoporus wallicus | reverse complement strand
TAGAGCCCCATTACTGCGTTTTAGAGCCCCATTATTGGCTCATACAGCCACGTTATTGCATCATAGAGACCCTTGATAACGACATAGAGCCCAATTATTGCCTCATAGACTTCATTATAGCCTCTAGAGCCCCATTATTGCCTCACAGGGCCCCATTATTGCCACATAGAGCCCCATTATTGCATCATAGAGCCCCATTAGTGCATCATAGAGCCCCATGATTGCTTCCTAGAGCCCCATTATAACCTCATAGAGACAAATTATTTCCTCATAGACCCCATTATTGCGTCATAGAGCCCCATTATTGCCTCATAAACCCTATTATAGCCTAACAGAGCCCCATTATAACCTCATAGAGCCCCATTATAGCCTCATAGAGCCCCGTTATTGCATCATAGAGCCCCAGTATTGCTCACAGAGCCCCAATATTACCTCGTAGATCCCCGTTATAGCCTCATAGAGCCCCATTATAACCCCATAGACA
>NW_026639536.1:0-48147 GCF_028554395.1 Pezoporus wallicus | reverse complement strand
GTGGAAAAGGACCTGGGGGTGTTGGTTGATGAGAAAATGAACATGAGATGGCAGTGTGCACTTGCATCCCAGAAAGCCAACTGTATCCTGGGCTGCATCAAAAGGAGCGTGACCAGCAGGTCGAAGGAGGTGGTCCTGCCCCTACTCTCCTCTCGTGAGACCTCACCTGGAGTATTGTGTGCAGTTCTGGTGTCCTCAACATAAAAAGGACATGGAACTGTTGGAACAAGTCCAGAGGAGGGCCACGAGGATGATCAGGGGACTGGAGCACCTCCCGTATGAAGACAGGCTGAGAAAGTTGGGGCTGTTCAGCCTGGAGAAGAGAAGGCTGCGTGGAGACCTCAGAGCAGCCTTCCAGTATCTGAAGGGGGCCTATAGGGATGCTGAGGAGGGCCTCTTCATTACAGACTGTAGTGACAGGAAAAGGGGTGACGGGTTAAAACTTAAACAGGGGAAGTTTAGATTGGATATTGTCCTGGGTTCAGCAGTAGCAGTCATGTTTTTTCCTTTGTGGTAGCTGGTGCAGTGCTGTGTTTTGACTTCCAGCCTGAGAACAGTGTTGGTGAAGCCGATGTTTTCAGTTGTTGCTAAGTGATGTTTACCCTGACCAAGGACTTTGTGAGGCTCATGCTCTGCCAGGGAGGAGGGGAAGCTGGGAGGAAGCAGAGATGGGGCGCCTGACCCGGGCTAGCCAGGGAGGTCTTCCATACCACAGCACATCATGGCCGGGGTGAGGGGTAACTGGGAGTTACCCAGAATGGACATTCTCAACCTCCGGGGGCAACTCGTTTTTCTTGGCCGGTGGTATCGTATTCTCTTCCCTTGTTATTTTCCCTTATCATTGTTGTAGTTGATAGTAGCGGTGGTGATTTGTGTTGTACATTGGTTGCTGGACTGTTCTTGTCTCAACCCAGCATCCCTTCGATCCTCCTCCCCTTCAGATAGCTGGGAAGGGGAGAGAGCCCCCGGTGGGGGGGGGACACATTGTTGTCAAGCTGCACCACTTCACTGGGAGTGAGTGAACAAGTTAACTGACTGGGTTTAAACCACGACAGATATAAGGAGGAAATTCTTTCCTGTTAGGGTGGTGAGGCACTGGAATAGGTTGCCTAGGGAGGTTGTGAATGCTCCATCCCTGAGTGTTCAAGGCCAGGTTGGATGAGGCCTTGGGTGATATGTTTTAGTGTGTGGTGTCCCTGCCCATGGCAGGGGGGTAGGGAACAGATGATCTTAAGGTCCTTTCCAACCCTAACTTTTCTATGATTCTATGATTAATCCATGCACTAAGGAATGATATCTCTCTCTTTGTGTGTGTATGTATGTATATATATATATATGAGACAAGAGTGATGGTATAGTGAAAAATGTGAGATCTGAGCGTGAATGGTATGGAAAAGGGGTGGATACTGTCCTGGGTTCAGCAGTAGCAGTCATTTGTTTCCTTCTTAGTAGCTGGTGCAGTGCTGTGTTTTGACTTCTAGCCTGGGAACAGCGCTGATAACACTGATGTTTTTAGTTGTTGCTCAGTAATGTTTACTCTGACCAAGGACTTTCTGAGTCTCATGCTCTTCCAGGGTGGAGGGGAAGCCAGGAGGAAGCAGAGGCAGGACACCTGACCCAAACTAGCCAAAGAGGTCTTCTATACCACAGCACGTCATGCCCTGTATATAAACTGGGGGCAGTTACCCAGAAGGGCTCGATCAACTGCTCGGGTCGGGCTGGGTAATGGTTGGCATGTGGTGAGCTGTTGTGTTCTCTCCCCTTGTTATTTCCCTTATCATTATTATTATTGGTGGTAGCAGCAGTGGTTTTGTGTTATACCTTAGTTACTGGACTGTTCTGATCGCAACCTGTGGGAGTTACATTCTTTAGATTCGCCTCCCCATCCCTCTCTGAATAATCCTGAAAGATACAGCAAGGCCGTGAGAGGCCCAAGGAAGCTTAAGCAAGCAAGATAAGAAGAAGCTAGAATTCACTGATTGTCGTGGTTTAAACCCAGTCAGGTAATTCGTTCGCTCACTTCCCCCTTTCTTGCCCTCCCCTGCTCCCGGAGGGACGGAGAGGAGAATCAAAAAGAATGCAACTCCCACGGGTTGAGATAAGAACAGTTTAGTAACTAAGGTATAACACAGATCACTACTGCTACCACCAATGAAAATAATGATAAAGGAAATAACAAGGGAAGAGAATACAACACCTCAGCACCAGCCGACCGATAAATCGCCCCCCTCAGCCCAACCAAGCACCGACCGATACCTCCTCCAACCCTGCAGTCTCCCAGCCCTTCCGGCTAACTCCCAGTTACATCCTGGGCATGACGTGCTGTGGTATGGAATACCTCTTTGGTCAGTTTGGGTCAGGTGTCCTGTCTCTGCTTCCTCCCAGCTTCCCCTCCTCCCTGGCAGAGCATGAGGCTCACAAAGTCCTTGGCCAAACCAAAACATCGCTATCAGCTCTGTTCCCAAGCTGAAAGTCAAAACACTGCACTGCACCAGCTACCAAGAAGGGGAAAAATGACTGCTGCTGCTGAACCCAGGACATTATCCACCCCTTATTCCATACCATTCACGTCATGCTCAGATCCCACATTTTCAATATACCATCACTCTTATCTCGGTGCACTCTTATCTTAGTGCACGGACCAGTCCCTATAAAGCTGCTGTGTCCATCTGGTCCATGATGTCAGGCTTCATCTCTTGTAGCAGTCTTCCAGAGCAGGACTGTGTGCAGTGTTCACACTCGTGAATAACCTGGGCAATAGTGTCCATTGCTAAGTCCACCCCTCGATCATGAGTCCATCTCTGTGTTGCATCTCTGCTCTGATGGCCTGAAGTGCCATGGGCCCAGCAGGCTTAAAATAATTCACTGTCCCCTTAAGCAGTTTCTGCAGCTTGTTGCCGGGGACTCCATACATCTGCCTTCCATCTCCGATGCTTCCAAAGCACTGGAGGGGCCCAGTGGACTAGATACTTGCCCATACTGTCCCACACACCCTGCCACTCATGACTGTCCAGCCTTGGGGAAAACCTCTTGGTCCCCCTATATTGTCGTCTAACCCCAGACAAGACCCAAACCTGACTCTGCTTAACTTTTGAGATCAGACAAAATGGTTGTGGGTAGCACACAGTCTGTGTGTGTGCCAACATGCTGATCCCCATCACAATCAGCAGGCAGGTCCCAAGGATACCCAATGGCCATTCAAAACCTCCAGAACTCTCAAACGATGCTGCTGTACTTGTCACTGGGGCTGGTGTAGCTGCTGTGCTTGCCGGCTCTCCCACCACCGGCTTCTCTTTTCCTGAGTCCAGCTCTTCCTCCTCTGCCTTGCTGGGAAATGCTGCGTGGTCTCCTGCATCCTCCTGGGGCTCGGCGGGAGGCTGCCGGTGGATGGTCTCGGCCGTCGCGGGGCTGGGCCGGGCCGCGGGGCTCGGCTCTTCCGCGGGGCTCGGCTCTTCCGCGGGGCTCGGCTCTTCCGCGGGGCTCGACTCCTCCGCGGGGCTCGGCTCCTCCGCCGCCTTCTCCCGCTGCTCGGCAGCCGCCTCCTTCCTCTCCTCGACCGCCCCGACCTCCTCCACCGGCAGCCGTCCCCTCGCGGCCTCTGGCCCCGCTCCCGCCGCCGCTTGGTCCCCGCGGCCGCTCTCCCAGGCCGGTTCGGCTGCCGCCGGCTCCCGGGGCCGCTCCCCCTCGGCTCCCCGCAGCCTCACGAAGATGGAGAGTAGGGCGAGGGCCAGGACGGTGAAGAGCAGCCGGACGGCCAGGTACAAGTCCACGGCCACGTCCGTCCCGCCCTGCTGCTGGAGCCCGCCCGTATTACAAGCCATTGTCATAAAGCACAGTGAGACAAGAACCTTAGCCCAGGCCCCACACTTGATAAACACTAACACAGCAAATTCCGGCTCTACGTAAGTTACAACGGTCTGAAGCTGTGAGATCAACAAGAACGACTCTGAGAGCCAGTAAATCAGCATTGTGACGAGTGACTATTAATCCAGTCAAATCTGTCGTTATCTCAACCCTTCGTGCCCCACGTTGGGCGCCAAAAAGAACTGTTGTGGTTTAAACCCCGTCAGGTACCTCGTTCGCTCACTTCCCCCCCTTTCTTGCCCTCCCCCTGCTCCCGGAGGGACGGAGAGGAGAATCAGAAAGAATGCAATTCCCACGGGTTGAGATAAGAACAGTTTAGTAACTAAGGTATTACACAGATCACTAGTGCTACCACCAATGAAAATAATGATAAAGGAAATAACAAGGGAAGAGAATACAACACCTCAGCACCAGCCGACCGATAACTCGCCCCCCTCAGCCCAACCAAGCACCGACCGATACCTCCTCCAACCCTGCAGTCTCCCAGCCCTTCCAGGTAACTCCCAGTTACATCCTGGGCATGATGTGCTGTGGTATGGAATACCGTAATAAACGGCTTTTGTCTGATCATATTGATCTCTGAGTCCATGTATATTCTGCGGCAGTTGGCACCCGAACAGGGACGGGCATGGCACCGAAGAAAGTGGAAAACACGGAGCTGCAGGGACGTCGGCTGGGTTCGATCCGGCAGGACCAGGATTGGGAGGTAGACGCCTTGGAACGGAGCCTAGTGAGCCCAGAAGACACTGCGCAGTGCAAATAAGATAACAGCCGACGGGGTCTGGAAGAGGGTTAGGATGGGGAATCAATTAAGTAAAGAAAAAATGGTCACCCTTAAGGTCTTCCAGCACATCCTCTCAGTGAGAGGGACAGAGTATGTCGATAATTTGTTAAAAAGATTGTTGCTCTGGAGTAAAGAAAAAGAGGTGATCCAGGGGGTTAATGAAACTTTTGATCTCGGGACTTGGAAAAAATTTGGGGCACGCCTGTGGGATCAAGTTACTTGTGGGTTTAAGGAGGCGAAGTCTCTTGCTGCCCCCTGGTTACTACTAAAAGGGACTCTAACCGCAAACAGGCAGCAAAATCCGTTTTTACAGCTCTCTCTGACTCACCTTCACAACAGCAGGGCTCGGCACCTACATTAGATTCAGCACCCGGTGCTACAGCCATGGTAGTGTCGTCTGTTTCGGGCATAAAACCTTCTGGTCAAAAACCGGCACGCAGTAAGGTACGAATGTTTGAGGACCCTGCGCCTTTCCCCTATCCTGTGTCGACAACACCTTTACCGGCAGTAGCTCCAGTTGATACTCGGGAGCCTGTAGGGGCTAGTGAGGAAATGAAACAAACTGATGTTAACCCTTTTCGTGCTGCTACTGCCCCTGAACTTGGTCCCCAAGAATTTTTGCTGGGGTGGGAGTCTCCTAAGGAGGAGAGTGTAACTCCGAATAAATACCCACCTCCACCACATAAACCACCGCTTGCATCGCTCCCACTGGAGCTGCAAAATGAGTGGAACTGGCGACAATGGACAAAATCCTTAGATAAGCAATTGCAGGACTTGAGGGACTGTCTGGACAAGTTGGGGGAGGAGAGGGAGCAAGCCCCGGAAAAAACGAAAAAAATGGAAAACCCAGATAAAATCAGTCCATGTGATGTGTCGTTACCACGGACTCCTACATCTAATAAAGCCAATCCGAGTGCCATGAGATGGCAAGGCTGCATTCAGGATGCAATCATAGGCGGTACTATTTTACCGATAGATGTTCCCACTGCATTCCCTGTTATTATAAATCCTCAGGGACAGTCTGTTTGGACTCCTATGGACTGGAAAGCTATGAAAGAAATTAAGGGAGCAATTACTCAGTATGGTTTGTCTTCCTCATATACCCAGCAAATGGTATCTGCTTCCTTTTCTAGTAATGTTCTAACTCCAAATGATTGTCTCAGAGTGGCTGCAATTTTATTAACTCCTTCACAGCTCCTGCATTTTAAAAGTGGGTTTGAGGAGCTTGCTGCAAGGGCTGCAGATGAGAATTCAGAGTGTAATCCTCATGGCCTTTTGCACGGTGTTTCATCTGAAATGTTATTGGGAAAGGGACAATTTCACCCTGATGGAGTACAAGCTCGTATGAAAATTGAAGTTTTACAGCAAGCACAGCAATTGGCTTTAGCTGCTCTGAAAGCTGTGCCGGAAGCAGGAAAGCCTAATCCTTCATATACATCAGTAAAACAGGGACCTACTGAGCCATATATGCAATTTATTGACAGATTGACAGAGGCTATCGAAAAGAATATTGATCTGGCATCTAATGCTAAAGAATCGATGATATGTCTCCGGCTATGGAAAATGCTAACCCAGCTTGTAAGCATATTTTGCAGGTTTTGCCAAAATCTGCTGGTCTTCAAGAAATGATGGATACATCTTCTAAAGTGGGCACAGCAGAGGAAAAGGCTGGATACATGGCTACTGCCTTTGCCGCTGCTGTTAAACCCCTGCCACAACAAGGTCAGGGTGATCGTGCGGATCCTAAAGGTACGGGATGTTATAGTTGTGGACGGATGGGACATTTTAAAAAGCAGTGTACTATAAAGAAAATTAGTTCAGCAACCCGACCCCCTCAGGGTGGTGTTACTGATTTTGCAGACAGATGTATTAAAAGTGACAAACTTGGCTACAAGACAATTGAATATTGTTCAAAGTTTAAAAAAGACAGAACCCTGTTGGGAAACTTGAATGTGAGTGCAACGCCACCCTGCGCGACAACACAAAATCAGGGTGAGCGGCCATTGAGGGACGGCCGACCTATAAGTTGCAATGGCTTACTGAAGCGCCTGTCTGGGTTGATCAATGGCCACTGACAAAAGAAAAGCTGTCCCATATTCACCAATTGATTGACAAACAGTTGGAAGCAGGCCATATTGTGCCATCCACGAGTCTGTGGAATACTCCAGTATTTACTATTCCTAAGAAAAATGGGAAATGGAGATTGTTACATGACCTCAGACCTATCAATGCAGTTATGAAGGACACGGGAGCTTTGCAACCCGGCTTGCCTAGCCCTTCAATGATACCTCAGGGCTGGGACTTAATAATAATTGATCTAAAAGACTGTTTTTTTACAATTCCTCTCCATCACAGTGATTCTGAGAAATTTGCCTTCTCTGTCCCAGCAATTAACAAAGGAGAGCCTGCTAAGAGATATGAATGGGTTGTTTTGCCTCAAGGTATGAAAAATTCTCCTGTTATTTGCCAACTGTATGTTGCCTGGGCATTGCAAGCGATCCGACAAAAACTGCAAATATGTGTTATCTATCACTATATGGATGATATCCTAATTGCAGGCAAGGACCTAAATAAGGACCGTCTGCTCTGCCTGCTGCAATCAGAATTAGCGAAAGCAGGACTGGTAATTGCACCAGACAAGGTGCAATGTGAAGCCCCTTGGCAATATTTGGGGTGGATCATTTCCGGGACTGAAATTAGGCCTCAAAAAATTAAAATTACCACACAGATAAAAACCTTGTCTGACGCTCAGAAATTGATGGGTGATATCCAATGGATCTGCCCTTGTGTGGAATCACGAATGATGATCTGGCTGATCTCATGCCCCTTTTAAAGGGTGAACCAAAGGCCGAACAACAAAGAGTTTTATCAAAAGCTCAGTATGAGGCCTTGGATCGTATCATGACAAAAATTATTACCTCTTATGCTTCTCAATGGAATCCAGATTTACAGGTTATTCTGTTTATTGTTAACAGTGAGTATCATCCATTTAGTCTATTGGCACAGTGGGATCTTCAAAAAACTGATCCCTTATGCATTTTAGAGTAGATTTTCCTGCCTTATCGATTATGTAAAACAGTAACTACTCGGTTAGAAGCATTTGCTCTTCTGATTGTATGAGGTCATTCACGATGTCAGGAAATTATGGGCTGTGATCCATCACAAATTTGTTTGCCACTTACCAGGGTATGGTTAAACTGGGCACAACAATCTAGCTCTGCTTTTCAGTCTGCTCTGATAGGTTTTGTTGGTCCTCTTAATATACATTTTCCACCTCATAAGATGTTTACAATGCTAAACAATAATCAGTTTGAAGATGTTACCTTTTACTCCAGTAAACCTGTTGTAGGATTAACTGTCTTTACAGATGCAAGCAAAATCAATCACACAGCCGGATATGTTTGGCAAACAGGTGATGGCTGGAAAGAGCAGAAGATACCTGGTCATTTTTCCGATTCACTACAAACACCAGAGCTAAGTGCTGTTATTGCAGTGTTTCAGTGATGGCCTGACACCCCTCTTAATATCGTCTGTGATTCTTTATATGTTGTAGGCATTGTTCAACGTATAGAAAGGGCAATTTTACAAGAAGTCACTAATCACAGGCTGTGGATCTTGTTAAAAACCTTATTACATCTTGTGAATACTCGTAAATGTACCTATTTTATTATGCATATTCGCAGTCATTCAGGCCTTCCAGGAAGTCTTAGTGAAGGCAATAACAAAGTGGATAAATTAGTTGCCCCAGCATGGGCAGGACCCTCTGTAAATATTTTTCAACAAGCTCGAGCATCTCATGCCTTTTTTCATCAATCAGCAAAAATGTTAGTTCGGCAATTTGGACTGTCCCTAACAGATGCCCGAGGCATTGTGCAGTCTTGCCCAGATTGTCAAGGCCAAGCAGTAGGTATAGGCCTTGGAGTCAGCCCTCGAGGCATTCAGCCTCTTCAGCTTTGGCAAATGGATGTGACTCATGTACCCTCTTTCGGGAAACTGAAATATGTCCATGTTACTATTGACACTTTTTCTCACTTTGTCTGGGCCACTCCCCTGACTGGTGAGACTGCATGCCATGTAATCATGCACCTACGTGGTTGTTTTGCAGCTATGGGAGTACCTTTACAACTAAAAACAGACAATGCATCTAGCTATACCTCTTCAATGCTTTCGAGATTTTTGAATACTTGGGGTATTTCTCATGTCACTGGTATTCCTCATTCTCCTACAGGACAAGCTATTATTGAACGAACACATCAAACTTTGAAACAACTGTTAGAAAAACAAGAAACGGGGGAAGAAGGACTTACACCGGTAGCAAGGATACAGAAAGCTGTATATGTTATGAATTTTGTGCAATTGACAGGAGACTTTAATGACCCCCCTGCTATATTACATGGTCAGGCATTAGGTTCAGGTTATATGACTAAAACTCTGGATATTCTGGTCCAGTATAAGGACTTGGAAACCGGCATTTGGAAAGGTCCTGCAGAAGTAAAACTAACTGGTCAAGGTTATATGTGTATAATTACAGATTCTGGTCTGCGGTGGGTGCCAGCACAATGGGTGAAACCCTGGAAAGAACCAGCACCACCCCGGGACAACCCCCCTTGTCAGTGATTGAATTAATTGAAATGTCAGCTTAGGACTTCCGTTTTATGGATGTTTTTCAGTCTTTCTTATAGTGAAGAGAGCAAACAATTTTATGTTAAAGTAAAAAAAAACAAAAAAACAATAAAAAAAAGAAGAAGAAGAAGAGGTAACTTCTCGACCTCGGACCTCAACCGAGCTGCGGAATATGCGAAAAGATTTTACCCGTCAACCAGGGGAGCACATCATCACCTGGTTACTCCGATGCTGGGACAATGGGGCCGATGGTCACGAACTAGAAGGTGCAGAAGCCAAGCAGCTGGGATCACTTGCTAGAGAAGGGGGAATTGACAAAGCAATTGCAAGAGAGAAAAAGTCCCTCAGCCTTTGGAGGAGGCTCTTGGCAGCTGTGAAAGAAAGGTTTCCGTACAAGGACGATGTTACGAGTCGTTCGGCCAAGTGGACTACTATAGACAAAGGCATCCAGTCTCTGAGGGAATCGGCCATCGTAGAGATGATCTATCACATCAAGCCGAATAACGGGGATACACCTATAGATGCAGATGAAGTTGAATGTACACGACCCATGTGGCGAAAACTTACACGGAATGCACCGTCATCATATGCCCATTCATTGGCAACAGTGACCTGGAATGACATAGTACCACTAACAGTGGATGAAATGGTTCATAAACTCCGAGAGTTCGAAGACAATCTCACTCCTTCCATCATCTCAGCTGTGAAAAAACTGTCCCAGGACCTCGACAAATTGAGGGACGATGTATCTGATTTATCCAGCTCCTCACGTGTACCAACACACGTCTCAGCTATTAACAAAAGGCGTCCTATTGTTCAAGAGAGGAGATACAGAAGGTATACGCCACGGGCTACCCTATGGTTTTACCTGCTGGATCACGGAGAAGACATGACGAAGTGGGATGGAAAACCTACTTCAGCTTTGGAGGAACGGGTGAGTGAACTGAAGAGGGGAGCAAGGGCCAAGACTGATCGTCCCATGAGAGCTACGGCTTCAGTCTCTGGTGAGCAGTTTCCCAGATGGAGTGGAAGAGCTGATTTTACTCCAGCTCCTGTGATAATGAAGAATAATCCCTTTCACCACGACTTAAGTGTCCAATGCTGTGACGACTATGAGAGGGGCCCTGCCTCCAGCCAGGTGGAGGTAGGGGACAATCGGATTTACTGGACTGTGTGGATCAGATGGCCTGGCACATCAGTCCCACAGAAGTATAAGGCTCTAGTAGATACCGGTGCACAGTGTACCCTGATGCCATCAAGCTGTCAAGGGTGGAACCCATCTATATTTCTGGAGTAACAGGAGGATCCCAAGAGTTGACTGTGCTGGAGGCTGAAATCAGCCTGACTGGGAGGGAGTGGCAAAAGCACCCTATTGTGACTGGTCCAGAGGCTCCATGCATCCTCGGCATAGACTACCTCAAGAGAGGGTACTTCAAAGACCCAAAAGGGTACCGGTGGGCTTTTGGTATTGCTGCTTTGGAGACTGAGGAAATTGAGCAGCTGTCCACCTTGCCTGGTCTCTCAGAAGATCCCTCTGCTGTGGGGTTGCTGAAAGTTGAAGAACAACAAGTGCCAATTGCGACCACAACAGTGCACCGGCGGCAATATCGCACCAACCGAGACTCCCTGATTCCCATCCATCAGTTGATCCGTAGACTGGAGAGTCAGGGGGTGATCAGCAGGACCCGCTCACCCTTCAATAGCCCCATATGGCCAGTGCGAAAGTCTAATGGAGAATGGAGACTAACAGTAGACTATCGTGGCCTGAATGAAGTCACACCACCATTGAGTGCTGCCGTACCGGACATGCTAGAACTTCAGTATGAACTAGAGTCAAAGGCAGCCAAGTGGTATGCCACGACTGATATTGCCAATGCATTTTTCTCAATTCCTTTGGCAGCAGAGTGCAGGCCACAGTTTGCTTTTACTTGGAGGGGTGTCCAGTTCACTTGGAACCGACTGCCCCAGGGGTGGAAACACAGCCCTACCATTTGCCATGGACTGATCCAGACTGCACTGGAACAGGGGCAAGCTCCAGAACACCTGCAATACATTGATGACATTATTGTGTGGGGCGATACAGCGGAAGAAGTCTTTGAGAAAGGGAGGAAAATAATCCAAATCCTGCTGAAAGCCGGTTTTGCCATAAAACGGAGTAAGGTCAAGGGACCTGCACAGGAGATTCAATTTTTGGGAATAAAATGGCAAGATGGGCGTAGACAGATCCCCACAGATGTGATCAACAAGATAACAGCAATGTCTCCACCAACTAATAAGAAAGAAACGCAAGCTTTCTTGGGTGCAGTGGGGTTCTGGAGAATGCACATCCCAAATTACAGTTCGATTGTAAGCCCTCTCTATCATGTGACCCGGAAGAAGAATGATTTTAAAAGGGGGCCTGAGCAGCAACAAGCCTTTGAGCAAATTAAACGTGAGATAGTTCATGCAGTAGCCCTTGGACCAGTCTGGACCGGGCCAGATGTAAAAAATGTGCTGTACACTGCAGCTGGGGAGAACGGTCCTAGCTGGAGCCTCTGGCAGAAAGCTCCAGGGGAGACTCGAGGTCGACCCCTCGGCTTTTGGAGTCGGGGATACAAAGGATCTGAGGCCAGCTATACCCCAACTGAGAAAGAGATACTGGCAGCCTATGAAGGGGTTCGAGCTGCTTCGGAAGTGATTGGCACTGAAGCACAGCTCCTCCTGGCACCCCGGCTGCCCGTGCTGGGCTGGATGTTCAAAGGCAGGGTCTCCTCTACACATCATGCAACTGATGCTACACGGGGTAAATGGGCTGCACTAATTACACAACGAACTCGAATAGGAAATCCCAGTCGTCCAGGCATTCTAGAAGTCATCATGGACTGGCCAGAGGGCAAAGATTTCGGAATGTCACCAGAGGAGGAGGTGGTGCGCGCTGAAGAGGCTCCACCATATAATAAACTGTCAGAAAGTGAAAAGCAGTATGCCTTGTTTACTGATGGCTCTTGCCGTATTGTGGGAAAGCATCGGAGATGGAAGGCAGCTGTATGGAGTCCTGGACGACAAGTTGCAGAAACTGCTGAAGGAGAAGGTGAATCGAGTCAATTTGCCGAGGTGAAAGCCATCCAGCTGGCCCTGGACATTGCTGAACGAGAAAAGTGGCCAGTACTTTATCTCTATACTGACTCATGGATGGTGGCAAATGCCCTGTGGGGGTGGTTGAAGCAATGGAAGCAGAGCAACTGGCAACGCAGAGGTAAACCCATCTGGGCTGCTGCACTGTGGAAAGATATTGCTGCCCGGGTGCAGAACCTGGTGGTGAAGGTACGTCATGTAGATGCCCATGTACCCAAGAGTCGGGCCACTGAGGAACACCAGAACAACCAACAAGTGGATAAAGCGGCTAAGATTGAAGTGGCTCAGATGGACTTAGATTGGCAACATAAAGGTGAATTATTTTTGGCCCGGTGGGCCCATGACACTTCAGGCCATCAGGGAAACATACGCTGTACCCCATGACACTGCCCGGAACACCATCCTGGGCCTTGAGAAACAGATTTTGTGGCGACACGGCACCCCAGAGAGAACTGAGTCAGACAATGGGACTCATTTCCGGAATAACCTTATAGATATTTGGGCCAAAGAGCATGGCATTGAGTGGGTATATCACATCCCCTACCATGCACCAGCCTCTGGGAAAATCGAACGGTACAATGGGCTGTTAAAAACTACACTGAGAGCGATGGGTGGGGGAACTTTCAAGCATTGGGATACACATTTACCAAAGGCCACCTGGTTGGTCAACACCAGAGGATCTGCCAACAGGGCTGGCCCAGCCCAGTCAGAAATTTTACATATTGTAGAGGGGGACAAAGTTCCCGTGGTGCATATGAAGAATTTGCTGGGGAAGACAGTCTGGGTAATTCCTGCTTCAGGTAAAGGCAAACCCACTCGTGGGATTGCTTTTGCTCAGGGACCTGGATATACTTGGTGGGTAATGCGGGAAGATGGGGAAGTCCGATGTATCCCTCAAGGGGATTTGATTTTAGGGGAAAACAGCCAGTGAACTCAATTGTATGCCGTTGCCTGCTGTGTAATGCTTTTATAGCCCATCAACTAGATGTCTCCAGGTCACCAGCGACTGGCCCTGACTTCCCTCCAGCCATCATCCCAACAGAGAATGAACTTGGAACATCATGGACCGAATGGACTCGGCAGCATTATAGGGATTGGTCCATGCACTAAGAAAATGATCTTTTCCTCTTGGTCTGTATGTATATGGATGTATATATGTGGGAGAGCGATGGTGTATTGAAAATGTGGGATCTGAGCATGACGTGAATGGTATGGAATAAGGGGTGGATAATGTCCTGGGTTCAGCAGTAGCAGTCATGTTTTTTCCTTTGTGTTAACTGGTGCAGTGCTGTGTTTTGACTTCTAGTTTGAGAACAGTGTTGGTGAAGCCGATGTTTTCGGTTGTTGCTAAGTGATGTTTACCCTGACCAAGGACTCTGTGAGGCTCATGCTCTGCCAGGGAGGAGGGGAAGCTGTGAGGAAGCAGAGACGGGGCGCCTGACCCGGGCTAGCCGGGGAGGTATTCCATACCACAGCACGTCATGCCCGGGGTGGGGGGTAACTGGGAGTTACCCGGAAGGACAGGGGCTTCCGGGTGGAACTCGCTTTCTTGGCCGGTGGTATCGTATTCTCTTCTCTTGTTATTTTCCCTTATCATTGTTTTAGCTGATAGTAGCGGTGGTGATTTGTTGCTGGACTGTTCTTGTCTCAACCCGTAGGAGTTGCACTCTCTCGATCCTCCTCCCCGTTCCTCCGGGAGCGGGGAAGGGGAGAGCCCAGGTGCGGGGGGGGGGGGGGAGACGGACACGGACCTCGATTGTTGTCAGCTCGGCACCACTCACTGGGAGTGAGTGAACAAGTTACCTGACTGGGTTTAAACCACGACATGTGCTTAACCAGTTATATGCTAGTTGCAAAGGGTCTTCAGGACATGTATCCAATCATAATATGCCAAATCACTGTAAGTGCGTGTAAGAAATAGTATTTAAGGGGTTAAGGCTTTGTAATAAACGGCTTTTGTCTGATCATATTGATCTCTCACTGAGTCCATATATTTTCTGCGGCAGCTGGGTGAGTCAGAGTTTGGGGTGAAACTGCGAGATGACATGGGTTGGAGAAACCATTGCTCATGGGGGGCTGCAGAGGGGCTCATGCCAAACCCCAGAGCAGCACCCACAGCATCACCCTGAGCTGCAATGCTGGGCCCTGCTCATGATCCAGGGGGGGAAGCAATTTCTGCTGCTCACCCTCATGAAAGTGAGCCCAAAACTATTTGGGATTTGTTGGCTGGGTGCAGACACCTGCTGCACTCGCTGCCATGGGGCTACTCTGGCAGGATCCTTACCTCCCATCCAGCCCAACAGAGCCCAACACCGGCTTTCCTCACCAGCTACCAACAGCCCATCATGGCCTGAAACTGGGGTTGGTCACCCAAGTTGGGGCAGGGCGAGTGATCAGTTTCCATGGATGCAACGCCAGAGGGGTGGACCATGTGCTGGTTAATTTTTCTGTATGCACAGAACAGGCAAGAACAGAGTTATGATGTATCAGGAGGTGCTTTTGGGGGTGGTGGTGATTTTTTGTTTGAGTATCACCACTAGCCTTCCAAAGAGACCAAACTGCACTGACCAGCTGGGACCCCCATGCACTGGGTCACCCCATTAACTCACAGCCCATCCTTCTGAGATGAGTGCATTGCCAGCAGATGTTCCTGATATAATCATGCTTATCATCTTACTTCAAAATTTCAATGGGTAAAAATTCCCCATCTTGGTATGAGATTGCAACATGAATTCCCTCTGCCACGTATGGAAGGGATGGAATAATACCACTTTTCAGCTTTGCACAATGCTTGATGTAAGTTTCCAAAAATAAGCACTCTAGTAAACCCAGAAGTGTAGAATAATGCAAATCGTTTATAGATCCCTGATAATAGATGTGGCTTCTGTTACTCCATTACCTGTTGACACGGGAGTCACGGACAACGCAGAGACGATCAATGTGATCAAGCAATTGCCAAATTTATTACAAAGCCTTAACTCCTTATATACTATTTCTTACATGCACTTACAGTGATTTGGCATATTATGATTGGATACATGTCTTGAAGACCCTTAGTGACTAACATATAATTGGTTAAGCACAGGTGTGAGAACTTGACCTCAAAAGCTTGCCAACAGTCCACAGTTCTCATTAATTCAGTGAATTCCAGCTTCTTCTTGCTTGCTTCAGCTTCTTCAGGCCTCTCATGGCCTTGCTGTATCTTTCAGGATTATTCAGAGTTTATGTGCTAATTATGCATTCTCCCATGAGAACACTGTCTCCACAATTACCATATCAAGGATTACTCCTGCTCCTTCAGGAAGGACACAGCACCCTCCTCCTCACAAACCATTACCATAAAGCAGGGTAAACAACAAATAACACCTTATCATTAGCTGCATGGAGCAGTTCCCATTGATTTATGATACTAAATACACTGCAAGGCTGGAGCAGGTTGCGAGCCCCTTTTCTGCAAATGGAATTTCCACAAGAGCATTGTAAAAAACAAGGAGCTACTTTACCTGGGCTGGGTTTTGGGTGGAATCACGTCATGCAACACTAGGGACACACACAGTGTCACGGCAGCGGTACGTCATGCACCTCGCATCATTGCATCATCATGTCATTAAATGGTTTGGGTTGGAAGGAACCTTAAAGTTCATCTAGTTCCACCCCCTGCCGTGGGCAGGGACACCTTCCACTAGACCAAGTTGCTCCAAACCCTGTCCAACCTGGCCTTGAACACTGCCAAGGATGGGGCAGCCACAGCTTCTCTGGGCAACCTGTGCCAGTGCCTCACCACTCTCACAGAGAAGAACCACAGCAAAGAATTACAGTTCGCCTCATTTGTTGCGCAGCATTGAAGGACTTCTGCTGACAGACTAGTTTGTTTAGAAATTAGAACACTCAGAGTGATTTACAGGATTTGATTTAAAAGACATAGCGGGAGTTGGCAAAATTCACATATCATGGGGTTAATGTGGGTTAGAATGGAGCTATTTGTAATATGGAGGGGATGGCAAGAAGACAGAGAAGGAGCTGCTGCACAGGGACTCCTGTCTCAGTCGTGGAAGGATACACAAGGATCCACGAAAATGTACCCAAGTGCTGCAGTGCTGACGCATTTTGAAATAAAGTTGAAGCATTAAGACATTTTTCCTTAGTGCTGACTCCTTCTGGAAATTCCCAAGACAATTACAATGTTTTCTGAGTATACAAAAGAACTAGGAGATTTGTAATCAGTTTATTCTTCTCTCCTTAAGAGCATTCAATTTCTAAGCACATTATTTAGCAGCAGGCTAAAACACAATGGCAGAAGAGAATGGACTGCTTTTATGCCCATGTGGTAGTAAACACTTCAAGCTAAAAAAGCAAGTTCAAAATGAAAACCTCTCTGTGTTCTTTCTAAATTAGTAGTAAAGCAACAAAAACCACACAACTTTCACAGCATTTTCACTGAAAATTTAATTTTACAAAATACCCTTTTCCATCAAAGAAACTTCCCTGCAATGTACATGAACCCAGCATTTTATAGATAGAATCATAGAATAGTTAGGGTTGGAAAGGACCTTAAGATCATCTAGTTCCAAACCCCCTGCCATGGGCAGGGACACCTTACGCTAAATCATATCACCCAAGGCCTCGTCCAACCTGGCCTTGAACACTGCCAGGGATGGAGCATTCACAACCTCCCTGGGCAACCTATTCCAGTGCCTCACCACCCTAACAGGAAAGAATTTCCTTCTTATATCCAACCTAAACTTCCCCTGTTTAAGTTTTAACCCATTACCCCTTGTCCTGTCACTACAGTCTCTAATGAAGAGTCCCTCCCCAGCATCCCTATAGGCCCCCTTCAGATACTGGAAGGCTGCTATGAGGTCTCCACGCAGCCTTCTCTTCTCCAGGAGATATCAGAGAGGTTTGAAAGAAGAAAAAAACTTTCATCAGACACCTAGTTGCAAAACCTACGGCAATGTGAATACAATGCTAAAGAAAGTAATGCAATATAACCGATGAATCTATTTGAAATGTGAAAATTTTCCTTAAAATGGTCCATATGGTATGTAGAACATCACATCTGGCACTAAACTGCCGGTATTTATGTTTAAATATGAAAACAGTGTATGCAAGGAACAGTTTTTTGAAAAAGAAACCAAGTGCTGCTCTTGTAAGGCGAACATACACAAAGGTGGTGACAGCACACAGGGAAACCCACCGAGATGAAAACTCAAGTGTTCAAACACTGAACCTTTTTTTTTTTTTTTAAACTTACCAATAAATGTTTCAAGGATAACCGATGCCAAATTAACAAGAGGACACTCTTTTAGGGAGCAAGGTGTCACACATACAGGTCTACATAGTTTCAACAAATACGCCCAGATATCTCTGGTTGGCTGGGCAGGACCTATCTGGGCTGCTGCATCCTGGCAGCTTTGAATTTTGAAATCCTCTTTGGAGTTTCTTCTGATGCTTTGGAGAAGACTTCCTCTGATTTCTGCTCCAGAATGGTAGGCAGGACAGGGTGAGTAATGACTGGGTGGGGAATTAAGGAGGGAGACAAAGGTTCTTTTTCTATAACAGTTCCAGAAAATGCCTACAACAGAGGAGAACATTCAAAATGAGCTAATAAAATGCAAATGTGAAGCTATGCCCATAAAGGTCATTACCCGATATTAGCCTGATTAGGATTGTTATTTCTCTTAACCAAAAGTTAAGAAATATCTTTAAATCAATGACTGTTCCTTGCATAAGTAACCAAACTGTAATTAACCTCAAAATATAGCTTGTTCAAAGATGACTGAAAGACAGCATCTTAAAAGTACTACTTCATCTCATTCCTACCACATAAATGATCTAAAAATTTGCTTCCTCACTGACACATGCTCAAGAAATAAAACAGCTGATGTAATATACAGTTTCATTTTGGATAAAGAATGCAGACTTTGCAAAGTTGAAGCATGTAATCATTTCCATCATACATCATATTTTATGACTTAATATCTTCTAATTGCATCAAGCTGACACATTGCATACAAATTGGCAAGCACGTGTTTTGCTTGTTCTTTCCTACTTACCAAATATGATCAAAAAATGGTGAAAGAAATTTATACTTAAGAGAAAGGCAAACTTGCTTCCAACTATTTCTCTCTATAAAAGGTCTAATAAAAACATTTAATGATTAAAAATTATAATTTATATGCAGTTGATTATAGGACTTAATCCTTTTTAACTTAGCTAAGAAATTATTCTTGTAAAATATTGGGAAAAAAACAGCTCAGAAATATTTTTCATAAACATATTTAAGAAGAAATCACCCTGCTATGTATTAAAAACAGGCAATTCAAAATGCCTAAGGGCAAGGGGAAGCAGTTTACATCCAAGGTTTGATCCTCAGACTGGGCACAAAGGAACATGCACCAGATTTATTAACTATGTTTAGTTCTGCTTTTTCATAACTCAGTTACCAAGAAAAACAAAGCAAAACAAGCCAGCCATTCTTTCCTTGCAGGACCTGCAAAAAAGCAGTGGGGTTTTGTTTTCTGCTCCAGTAGCCAAAGTTCGCCTAAAGCTGTGCCTGCACACAACAGCCTTGTTCTAACAACATGCTGATTTTCAAAAACAGGTAAGCAGAATCGTGTTCAAATCAGAAGCAAAAAGAAAAAAGTTAGTGTTTTGCAAACATTTCAAACACCCAGAAAACCAACCAAAAACACAGCAACGGCATTTAAGAAGGCATATCTAACTGGAGTGTCTTGCTCTCTCTCCTTCAGTTACTTAAAAACACATTATACTTGTCGTGGTTTAAACCCAGTCAGGTAATTCGTTCGCTCACTTCCCCCCCTTTCTTACCCTCCCCCTGCTCTCGGAGGGACGGAGAGGAGAATCAAAAGAATGCAACTCCCACAGGTTGAGATAAGAACAGTTTAGTAACTAAGGTATAACACAAATCACTACTGCTACCACCAATGATAATAATGATAAAGGAAATAACAAGGGAACAGAATACAACACCTCACCACCCGCTGACCGATAACTCGCCCCCCCCCCCCCCAGCCCGACCAAGCACCGACCGATACCTCCTCCAACCCTGCAGTCTCCCAGCCCTTCCGGCTAACTCCCAGTTACAACCTGGGCATGACATGCTGTGGTATGGAATACCTCTTTGGTCAGTTTAGGTCAGGTGTCCTGTCTCTGCTTCCTCCTGGCTTCCCCTCCTCCCTGGCAGAGCATGAGGCTCACAAAGTCCTTGGCCAAACCAAAACATCGCTATCAGCTCTGTTCCTGAGACGAAAGTCAAAACACTGCACTGCACCAGCTACCAAGAAGGAGAAACATGACTGCTACTGCTGAACCCAGGACATTATCCACCCCTTATTCCATACCATTCACGTCATGCTCAGATTCCACATTTTCAATATACCATCACTCTTATCTTAGTGCACGGACCAGTCCCTATAAAGCTGCTGTGTCCATCTGGTCCATGATGTCAGGCTCCATCTCTTTTAACAGTCTTCCAGAGCAGGAGAGACTGTGTACAGTGTTCACACTCGTGAATAATCTGGGCAATAGTGTCCATTGTTAAGTCCACCCCTCGATCATGAGTCCATCTCTATGTTGCATCTCTGCTCTGATGGCCTGAAGTGCCATGGGCCCACCAGGCTTAAAATAATTCACTGTCCCCTTCAGCAGTTTCTGCAGCTTGCTGCTGGGGACTCCATACAGCTGCCTTCCATCTCCGATGCTTCCAAAGCACTGGAGGGGCCCAGTGGACTAGATACTTGCCCATACTGTCCCACACACCCTGCCACTCATGACTGTCCAGCTTTGGGGAAAATCTCTTAGTCCCCCTATATTGTTGTCTAACCCCAGACAAGACCCAAACCTGACTCTGCTTAACTTTTGAGATCAGACAAAATGGTTGTGGGTAAAACACAGCCTGTATGTGTGCCAACATGCTGATCCCCATCACAATCAGCAGGCAGGTCCCAAGGATACCCAAAGGCCATTCAAAACCTTCAGAACTCTCAGTTGATGCTGCTGTACTTGTCACTGGGGCTGGTGTAGCTGCTGTGCTTGCCGGCTCTCCCACCGCCAGCTTCTCTTTTCCTGAGTCCAGCTCTTCCTCCTCTGCCTTGCTGGGAAATGCTGCGTGGTCTCCTGCATCCTCCTGGGGCTCTGCGGGCGGCTTCCGGGGGATGCTCTCGGCCGTCGCGGGGCTCGGCTCGGCCGCGGGGCTCGGCTCCTCCGCGGGGCTCGGCTCCTCCGCCGCCTTATCCCGCTGCTCGGGAGCCGCCTCCTTCCGCTCCTCGACCGCCCCGACCTCCTCCACCGGCAGCCGTCCCCTCGCGGCCTCCGGCCCCGCTCCCGCCGCCGCTTGGTCCCCGGGGCCGCTCTCCCGGGCCGCTTCAGCAGCCGCCGGCTCCCGGGACCGCTCCCCCTCAGTTCCCCGCAGCCTCACGAAGATGGAGAGTAGGGTGAGGGCCAGGACGGTGAAGAGCAGCCGGACGGCCAGGTACAAGTCCACGGCCACGTCCGTCCCGCCCTGCTGCTGGAGCCCGCCTGTATTACAAGCCATTGCCATAAAGCACAGTGAGACAAGAACCTTAGCCCAGGCCCCACACTTGATAAACACTAACACAGCAAATACCGGCTCTACGTAAGTTACAACATTCTGAAGCTGTGAGATCAAGAGAAACAACTCTGAGAGCCAATAAATCGTCATTGTGATGAATGACTATTTAATCCAGTCAGATCTGTCGTTATCTCAACCCTTCGTGCCCCACGTTGGGCGCCAAAAAGAACTGTCGTGGTTTAAACCCAGTCAGGTAATTCGTTCGCTCACTTCCCCCCCTTTCTTACCCTCCCCCTGCTCTCGGAGGGACGGAGAGGAGAATCAAAAGAATGCAACTCCCACGGGTTGAGATAAGAACAGTTTAGTAACTAAGGTATAACACAAATCACTACTGCTACCACCAATGATAATAATGATAAAGGAAATAACAAGGGAACAGAATACAACACCTCACCACCCGCTGACCGATAACTCGCCCCCCCCCAGCCCGACCAAGCTCCGACCGATACCTCCTCCAACCCTGCAGTCTCCCAGCCCTTCCGGCTAACTCCCAGTTACATCCTGGGCATGACGTGCTGTGGTATGGAATACCTCTTTGGTCAGTTTAGGTCAGGTGTCCTGTCTCTGCTTCCTCCTGGCTTCCCCTCCTCCCTGGCAGAGCATGAGGCTCACAAAGTCCTTGGCCAAACCAAAACATCGCTATCAGCTCTGTTCCTGAGACGAAAGTCAAAACACTGCACTGCACCAGCTACCAAGAAGGAGAAACATGACTGCTACTGCTGAACCCAGGACAATACTGTAGAGAATAATCATGCCATATTCAGAAAATGGACTGAGTGTACTTAGATATTTTATAAAAATATAGCAAATATATTCCAGAAAATCTACAACATGAAGTGATAACTTTACAGATGGACCTTTCACCACCAATCACATCCTGCCTGGATTCATCTGTAGCTGTTTGTATGAAAAGTGATAATAAACAATAGCTTTTATGAGGAATTAATTTACTGTAGAAAGTATTTTTTCTAAAAATAGGGTTTTCATTGAACTTGCCCATTTCATTGGAAAATACTGAAAACTGTTTCATCTAGTTTGAAAAAAAAATAGTGTAAGTTCTTACATAATAAAAATTAAGAATACTTAAGAATGCTCTGAATTTCAGAGCAGCAGCTATATTTAATTTTTGTACTCACCTGGCTCCTAAGCAACTGTACATTTTCCCTTATGTTGTACAGTCTCCTTCCTTTATGATGAAGCCCTGAACTTTCCAAACATGTGAAAATAGATTTGTTTGGCATCACTAATGGCCCTAGACTGGAATTGGATGAGCAAAAGTGCAGTGATTTCTTCCATAGGTCAATTCCTCTGCCTTTGGCAAGTCCAAATGATAACTCAGTTGACATTTGTGTCTATTAAAACTTAAAAACACCACCCGGAAAGATGCCAGGCAGCTGTGCAACACAGGTTGCAGACAATCAACTCTTCCCTGTCATCAACCATGAAGCACAGATTTCTCTTTTTTTCTTTTTTTTTTAAAAATCCT
This sequence comes from Pezoporus wallicus, assembly GCF_028554395.1. Lineage (NCBI taxonomy): Eukaryota > Metazoa > Chordata > Aves > Psittaciformes > Psittacidae > Pezoporus > Pezoporus wallicus. The sequence continues at coordinate 25,662 of NW_026639536.1, read as the reverse complement.
GCTATATATCCTGCAGGGGCACTTTCAGGATGACACAGTAGACATGACGCTGGTTTCAGTCACACCAGCAAGCGACTAATTTGTCAAATCTCAGGTCCTGGGGAAGCCCCTGCCTTGTCTCCTCCCCTCTGCCCCCAGGATGCCTATGACAGAACTTGTCATAATGTCATAGAATCATAGAATAGAATAGTTAGGGTTGGAAAGGACCTTAAGATCATTAAGTTCCAAACCCCCTGCATGGGCAGGGACACCTCACACTAAACCATATCACCCAAAGCCTCGTCCAACCAGGTCTTGAACACTGCCAGGGATGGAGCATTCACAACTTCCCTGGGCAACATATTCCAGTGCCCAACCACCCTAACATGAAAGAATTTCTTCCTTACATCCAATCTAAACTTCCCCGTTTAAGTTTTAAACCATTAACCCTTGTCCTATCACTACAGTCCGTAATGAAGAGTCCCTCTCCAGCATCCCTATAGGCCCCCTTCAGATACAGAAAGGCTGCTATGAGGTCTCCACACAGCCTTCTCTTCTCCAGGCTGAACAGCCCCAACTTTCTCAGCCTATCTTCATATGGGAGGTGCTCCAGTCCCCTGATCATCCTCGTGGCCGTCCTCTGGACTTGTTCCAACAGTTCCATGTCCTTTTTATGTTGAGGACACAAAGAACTGCACACAATACACCAGGTGAGGACTCACAAGAGCAGAGTAGAGGGGTAGGATCACCTCCTGCGACCTGCTGGTCACACTCTTTTTGATGCAGCCCAGGATATGGTTGGCTTTCTGGGCTGCAAGCGCACACTGCCTGCTCATGTTCATTTTCTCATCGACCAGCACTCCCAAGTCCTTCTCCGCAGGGCTGCTCTGAATCTCTTCTTTGCCCAACCTGGAGCTGTGCCTGGGATTGCCCTGACCCAGGTGTAGGACCTTGCACTTGGCATGGTTAAACTTCATGAGGTTGGCATCAGCCCACCTCACAAGCGTGTCCAAGTTCCTCTGGATGGCATTCCTTCCCTCCAGCATATCAACCGAACCACACAGCTTGGTGTCATCAGCAAACTTGCTGAGGGCATGCTCAATCCCACTGTCCATGTCAGCGATGAAGATGTTAAACAAGACCGGTCCCAACACCAATCCCTGAGGGACACCACTCGTTACTGGTCTCCAGCCAGACATTGAGCCATTCACCAAAACTCTGCGTGTGGCCATCCAGCCAGTTCTTTATCCACCAAGTGGTCCATCCATCAAATTGATGCCTCTCCAATTTAGAGACAAGGATGTCCTGCAGGACAGTGTCAAACGCTCTGCACAAGTTCAGGTACATGATGTCAACTGCTCTACCCCTGTCCATCAGTTCTGTAGCCACATCATAGAAGGCCACCAAATTGGTCAGGCAGGATTTCCCCTTAGTGAAGCCATGCTGGCTGTCACCAAGCACCTTGCTGATTTTCATGTTCCTTAGCATGCCTTCCAGGAGAATCTGCTCCAAGATTTTGCCAGGCACAGAGGTGAGACTGACTGGTCTGTAATTCCCCGGGTCATCCATTTTCCCCTTCTTGAAAATGGGGGTTATATTTCCCTTTTTCCAGTCATCAGGAACTTTACCTGACTGCCATGATTTTTCAAATATGATGGCCAGCAGCTTAGCAACTTCATTTGCCAGCTCCTTCAGGACCCGCGGATGGATTTCATCAGGACCCATGGACTTGTGCACGTTCAGATTTTTAAGATGGTCTCGAACCAGTTCCTCTCCTACAGTGGGCCTAAGGTCTTCATTCTCACAGTCCCTGTGTCTGCCTTCCAAGACTTGGGTGGTGTGGTCAGAGCCTTTGCCAGAGATGACCGAGGCAAAGAAGTCATTCAGAACCTCAGCGTTCTCCAAATCCTGTGTAGCCAGTTCTCCTGAGAGCTTCCTGAGGGGGCCTACGTTCTCCCTAGTCTGTTTTTTATTTGCTATGTACCTGTAGAATCCCTTCTTGTTATCCTTAACATCCCTAGCCAAGTTTAACTCTAACTGGCCCTTAGCTTTCCTAACCTGGTCCCAAGCTTCCTGGAAAACATCCCTGTACTCTTCCCAGGCTGTCTGTCCTTGCTTCCACTTTTTATAAGCCTCTTTTTTCATTTCAATTTTCCTCAGGAGCTCCTTATCCATCCATGGAGATCTCCTGGCCCTCCTGCTGCACTTCCTTCTGGTTGGGATGCAACACTCCTGAGCTTGTAGCAGGTGATCCTTGTCCTCCTGAAGCAAACTAGGTAGGAGTTAGAAAATTATTTTAAAGAAAACAAACTGATGGTATAGGCAACTAAAGTCATTAGTTTTCTTGTTTTAATCCCTGCCAACAATCAATAATTGATTAAAAACTGTACCTTAGTTGTCCCTGAAAAGTGTGGAAGCTTTTTCGGTTGCTGCTGCTGCCCCTCCGGCTCCTCCTCCTCCTCCAGTATGCTTTCACTCTTGTCACTCTGAGTGGCTTCATCACGGCTAATACTCCTCTGAACTCCTCGTCTATCATCAAACTCAGCAGCACTGTTATCACCGGTATTGCTACAAACACTGTTCTCTCTGCTTCGAGACTTCAAAATTGATTTACGAGGGACATATTCTCCATTCACAACATCAACAAAGATTCTATAAATGAAATTGTTAATTTTAATAAATTATTTCAGAATCAGATGACAAATTTACAGTGATCTTGCTTTGTCTTTTGTACAAATTAATTATTATGTGCTTTTCTAACTTTTTTTGCTGCAGAATTACAATACTGTATCTTCAGAGGCATTTTATTTACCAATGTACAAGAATCAGTTCTGTAGAGCAAACACTGTTATGCCCTTTTTATTCAAGCATTAAGTTGATATACTCTTCTAGCAGAAAACGTATATCTTTTTGAAAAGTGTTAGAAAACAGAATAGTGTAAGTTTCCAAAGTTAGAAAGAAGGTAAACTAGACAATTGTCAGAGTTGTTTCAGTGAAGCGAAACAGAAGATCACAATGATGGAAGGCTCTCTAGAATTAAGTCTTTGTCAAGTGTAGAATATAAAAACAAATACTTGAAACATTCACTGCACATGGAAAGGATGAATCTTGTTCCTGACAAGTGCCATAATCTCCTGCTTTCAGTCAAAAAAAAAAAAAAAAGAGGGGGAAAAATCAGCTTTTAAGATCAGATCATCATGGAGACTCTTTTCAAGTATTATCAATCAGATTGTAAACTGGTAAAGAACCCTCTTCCTACAGTTTGTACTCCATCTCCATGAGTTAAAGAAGTCAAGGGTGGGTGGAGGAGAAAAAGTCATGTTAGAGGACAGCGCCAACTTTATCAAACTCATGAAGGAGGAGCCCAATGACTGGATGAGTTTTAAGGGTATTACTTGTTTCTTAACAGCTTTATTCATCAGGCACTCCTGGGAACACCTGCATCTCTCTACAGAAGATGGGGTTCCTTTACAGAGCTCTGTGAGAACACCATGGAAGAATCCTTTACCTCATCTTCAGTCCCAGAAGATGTAATTACAGGATGGGTTTTAACTTTTCCCGCTTTGTGACACATTTTTTAAGATATTTAGGTGCCTGAATATACCGACATAAAAATGCAGTGTGATTTTCAGAAGCACTTAATTAACCAATATAATAGGTGTCTGTGTTCATCTTTACAAACCTAAATACTTAGTTTAACTCTCCCATCACCTTAGTTTTGTGTTTATAGAGTCCTCTATGCCCAAAAGCATTTTTCAAGCTCTCTGACTGTGAGTGTTCTACAGGTGAGCACTTATTTTTACAAAGAATAGAGAGAGTGACTAAAGTCAGGGAGAACAAATGCAAGACAAACTATGCCAACAGAGACCTGAGGATATTCTGAAGATACTGGAAGGAAGAGACAAAACCCAGCAATTAGTAAATCTTGGTAAAGAAGGAGTATTACAAAGGATAGATCTGGTCAGTTATGTTTGAAAACAAACACAGAAGCAAAAGACATGGAATTAACCAGAACATATAACATCACTGCTGTATCCCTTTATCCAGATGACATGTACTGGCAAATTTACCTCAATTTCAGAAGGTCTGAAAAAGTAGATGAATGATGAATTGCTAGTTGGAAAAGGAAATTTTAAGCTTAGAAATGTTTTGTGGATATGAAAGCATGGCACCATGCAGAAGCCACAAACTTTCATTTTTAAGTAGTAAACTCATTTCCAGATATTTCTTTCAGGAAATAGTAGGCTCTGGTTCGTACTATAGGTGAACAGAAATGAAAATAGAAGGGCTGCTGAGGGGAAATCTCACACACCGGTAAATGTCTTCTGGGGTTTTGATGTTAGGCAGCTCTGGAGTTGCATGGCCATTGCCGCTGCTGTTCTTCCTTTTACGCTTGGCCTCTTCTTTCTTTTCACTGAATTTCAAAGTAGTATTTTTTCCTGTGTTTATTCTTACCTGAAAATTGAACACAAATGATGGTCTTGACCATCACAAATGATCAACAACCAGGCTGCAAACTGACTTTTGACATTCTCCTATCCAAGCAGTTGAGAATTACGAAGCATAGACAAGTTAAACGTATGAATGGTAACATTCACAGTGCGAGTTTTTTATTCTTTATCACTTGCATTAGGCTGAGGCATTTCTTTGCACTAATATGCACAGACTTTGCATATAATATATGAAAATCTGCTTATTCTAACTCTGCTCAACAGCTGAGCTGTTCAACAGTTAATTTCGAGTCCAGTAAAAAGTAATTTTAAAAACTCCTAGACAGGATACTACCTTTTGAAACAGCCAGAAGCTAGGACAACAAAGTATACATTTGAAGACCATTTTTTTAATACCGTATTTGAAACTGCAGATTTAAACAGTGGGTTTCAAACCCTTGAAAAAAAACCCAACATGTCACCTATAATTATTATTCTACATTATCTACATTATCTAAAATTTTCTATCTTAGATATGGTATATATGTTTTATCCAATCTCTTAAGAAGATAAAAATAATAAAGTACAAACCCTTTTAGGTTCAACAGTGTGAGAGAAAAAAATAGTTGGAACAGAGTTATCTCCAACATCTATGTCATCTTTATCATCACTGTGATAATAAGTAGAGCCATTAAATTGGCCACCAAACAAGTCTGAATTTGTTACTTCTTTATGGAAGTCGTCCTGAGTAATACAGTCTTCTGCTCTATACATCCCATTCAGATCTGTCCTCTTATCTTCTTTCTCTTCAGAGGAGCTTGTATCTTCTCCATTTGTCTCAACTGTATTAGGCATCCTATGAAATGAAAAATATCCAAGTGAACTGAGGCAATTCATACTCAAGAGACACAGATATAAAATAATGAACAAGCCTGTACGTAACTTTCTTTAGCCAGTTACTGTATTTTTAGCCAGATGGTGAAACCTTTTCTATACTCTATAAGAACGACTATGTCCTTCCCATGTCAACTGGAAATACCAAAACTGTGACATTCTGGCTAATGATATATGTATTGCTTTAGGATCAGAACAGATCTCAGGATACCATTAAATACTAAACGTGCTAACTCCTACATTGCAAACAATGGATTTTTCTAGCCTGTGGGAAATGGATTTTACTTCCCCCTTTTTTATAATCCTAAAGGAAAAATACTATACTGCTGGACTGCCATGGTTGTACAACAGAGGCAGGTTTTAGCACCTTTGGCCTTGCAGTGCATGTTTTATTCATGTTCCACCTTTCTTCCACCTATTATAATTTTAACTGCATCAGCCTAGTCAGCTATTTGCACTCACGGCAAGATCCTTTGTGTACAAACAGAATCACATGCATGTAGTCTTCTGAGCTCCAAACATGACACTGCTACTGCAGCACTGTATCTGTCGGGTTCACCAAGAAGCTCTTGTCTCTCAAGCTCTTCCAAGTGGGCCCACAGTTCCTCCTCTGACTGAAAATGGCCCATGGATTTTGTATCACTTCCATTCATTGGAATATCCACCTCAAAAACATTTGATAATTTTGGCTTTGAGTGAGGTTTGTGAGCAGTTCCATATTTTCCTGTGTAACAACAACAACAACAAAAAAAAAAAAAAATGCAATTACTAAAACAATTGACAAAAAAATACAAACCAAAACCAAAAAAGAAACAAACAAAAAAACCTAACAAAAACTACTGGGGTGTGGGGAAAACCCACAAGGGATTTAAAGGATATGGGCAGAACATTTTCCATTTCAAATTATTGTTTAACTGTTAAAAGTGAAACTGTCAATGAACCAGAACACCAGCACAGGATAATACTCTAATAGTCTCTGGATAATATTTTCTCTGCATGCATATTACTTTCTAAGTGCTGTCTTTTATTTAGCTTTTGCTGAATTAATGTCTGACTGATTCGGTGATCTTTACAGTTAACCCATCAAACCAGTTAAGAAGATTAAATCAAAAGTTACCAGCCTACTTAGATTTACTGGTTTACTTGGCACATCAGCGAGCTAAAAATTACGTATTGCGCACACTGTATTAGCTTCTAATTTAGGAAGGTCATTTGAACACCAAAGAAATACTGAATTGTTTATTGATTTCTTGATTATTCAGTGTTGTGGTTACTTCCTTATGTTCCTGTATCTTGCTGTGTTTTGATTTTTTTTCCACTTGAAAGTTTAATAAATCAAAATTTGGTTTTGGTTTTAATCCAAAACAGAGCAATCTTAAGCCACACAAAGGTCAAGGCTGTGATCTAGAAATCTTGCTTGTCAAATACTTAATCTGTTAAATTCTAATTGCAGGAATGTTTCCTTATTCAAATAATTAACTTTAATTTTGAATATTTGTATAATGTGTGTGTGTGTGTGTGTGTAAATACATACACATATGTATGCATGCATATGTACCAGGACTCATCTCTATGACTCAGGAATCAAAAGCAGTTGTGAGGCAAAACTTACAGTTTCACTCATGTATGAATCTGAAGGATTTGATCCTGATCAATGCTTTTTATGGAACATGCCTATGTAGTGATAGGTATTAAATAAGACAGGATGCTTTTCCCAAAGCATTTTCCTGCCCAAGTTTGACTTTATATTGCTGTGCGGTCTTACATTTCTTACACTACTAATGAACTAACTTTTCTGAAGAATCTTTTTGTGACATTGTTGAACAACTAGTCTATTATGAGACCTCACCTGGAGTACTGTGTGCAGTTCTGGTGTCCTCAACATAAAAGGACATGGAACTGTTGGAACAAGTCCAGAGGAGGGCCACAAGGATGATCAGGGGACTGGAGCACCTCCCATATGAAGACAGGCTGAGAAAGTTGGGGCTGTTCAGCCTGGAGAAGAGAAGGCTGCGTGGAGAACTCATAGCAGCCTTACAGTATCTGAAGGGGGCCTACAAGGATTCTGGAAAGGGACTCTTCATTAGGGACTGTAGTGATAGGACAAGGGGTAATGGGTTAAAACTTAAACCGGGGAAGTTTAGATTGGATGTAAGGAAGAAATTCTTTACTGTAAGGGTGGTGAGGCACTGTAATGGGTTGCCCAAGGAAGTTGTGAGTGCTCCATCCCTGGCAGTGTTCAAGGCCAGGTTGGATAGAGCCTTGTGTGGCATGGTTTAGTGTGAGGTGCCCCTGCCCATGGCAGGGGGGTTGGAACTTAATGATCTTAAGGTCCTTTCCAACCCTAACTATTCTATGATTCTATGATTAAAAAGAAAACAGGTGACTGAAAGTAATGTTGGAATGCGTCCCCCCCTACTCTTCCACCGGATAGCATTTTTCATCATCTCACTAAGAAAAGGTTGAATATTTTTCATATAAATATATATATATATATAAAAATATTTAATATAAATTGAGGTAAGCCAAGCAATCAGAGCAGCTTGTGAGGATTTCATTTGGTATAATTACAAAATTAATAAATAAAATTTGGAAGGATTAGTTGACAATCTGTTTCAATTTGATTTTCAGATTACGTCCTCCCAATTTCTTTCTGCTACACTTCAGTGTTAACCATTGACTTGACTACCAAGGTATGCACGTGGCTTCCTGAACATCAGCAAGTGCTTTAACAAACCAGTTGTTTTCTCTCCTCATTCTAACAAAACTTCTGTCCGTTATGAAACCACATCAGATCTCGAAGACAACAGAGGATAACCACTTGCTGCTCCAATATCCACTGTGCTCACTCACTGCCACTACAAAGCACCGCCATTAACTTCATACACTAACAAAAAAAAAGGGAAATATTAAAATCCAGAAAAATGAAGTCAGCAATAAACTAATGAGATGCTCAGGATACTTGTCCCTGTCTTCCACAGAGATACAGACCATTTCCATGTGAACAAAACCAATTCCTATGCTGATGAAGCCCAGGGTGCCTCAAAATATTCGCTAAATTGTTGTTTTAGTTACTTCTCTTTCAATCTCAGTACAGATTGGTGCTGATAGAGAGTGCACATAATTCCCACTTCAGATGAATAATTTTTAAATTGAATAAAGCAATTTTTTAAATGTAAAGGATACAGTGAAATGATTTGGTCAATCCCACATAAGGAGTGTTAATCCTAGAAAAGAAATATTTTGCTTAAAATTAAATTAAGACATGTGTTTATTAATAAATCATTTACCTTTTGTTTCAATACTATTATCTTCAATTTCTTCTCTTATGTCAACAAAATCACCTGCAGACTAATTATAAAGATGGAAAGTTAGGATTATTAAATGAACTGGTTTATGCTTATTAACAGCCTAGATATTTTTAAAATAATACATAGCAGCAAATGCAGTGATATGCAAGACAGGAATTACTACATTATTTATACCCTTTTATCAATCTGAATATACATAATTTTCCAGATTTTTACAAATATTACAGAATTGGGATGAAACAAAACAATTCACTTACATCACTCATTTTCTGCAGATCCGTGAATTCAGCTCGTGATTCAAAATTCTTCATGACTTTTTGCAAATCATCCAACACTTTTCTTACATCTGAAAAAGAAAATCACAATTGCTCTGCAAAACATGACATATGTACCCACAGCATTAACATTTTAACTGAAGTAATTTCATGCTGAAAATATGATTTATAATCCAGCTTTAAGGAAAATAAAAAGCTAAAAGTTCTCCTCATTCTATTTTGTTTTTTCCTTTTAAATGTACTGCTTTAAAACATGTTCTCTCACAATTTATCAGTGATGTACATATAGTGCATGTTACTTTGCAACTATTAAAATTTAGGACTACTGCTGTTTTTCTCAACACAGGGCATGTAACTAGGTTCCAGATGTTGCACGGTATTATCAAATTCCTATACAGCAATAGCTTAGTTTGTGTTATCATACATAAAGCAATATTTCACAGCAGTTTGCATAGATAATTTTAGTCCAGCTGGACAACAAGTGAATGGATAATGCATATAAAAAAAATTTGTCTGTTTCTTTCTTGGATATATTTCTGAGTTAGACTGAGATGTATTGAAAAATGCAGTTAGCTCCTAAGAGATATTGTTTCCTACGTTCTAATGAATCAAAAGCAGAGGTTCACCATGAAAAATAGAGGTATATCTCACACACAAATTCTCTCTTCTAGGAAACTATGTTGTATTTAGTTAAATCTCTAAAATTTCAATATTAAGTTTAAAATAGCTCATTATCTTTTTTTTTTAAATTAGACACAAGTGCAACAAGTTCAGGTTATTGATACAGAGTGGTAAAAAGTATCTCAGATACCTTCTGACCACGCTGGTTTTGAACACATATTTCTTACCAGTAGCAGTAAGTAAAGTAAGCTTTATTTCGCTCTATTAAACAGAATATTGCTTGGGTCACATGCCAATAAAAGGAGAAAAATAGTGACACAACAGCCCCCACCCCCAAGACCTTCTCCGATTTCCTACTGTTTTATAGCAGGCACTCAATCAGTAAGCAGATCAGAAGAGGTTTGAGGAGAGAAAGAGTAAAATCCCTTTTGCGATGACAGAAATGCCAAGTCTGTCAAAGGTCTAAGCAGCCAAAATATTTTTAAAAGAATGAAAAGTATGTAAGGGTGGCTGAAATTATGTATGACTGTGTTAATACGTTCCAAAATAGTGGCATATTTCCACTGAGCCATCTTTTAGAACATGCACTGCTATTTTAAATAAAACCAGCCACTTATGCTCTAGCCATGAATGGGTTACAAAAAAAGACTGCATTAACAAAATGGAAATTACAGTGTAAACAGTTCATAAAATCTCACAGCCCTGATGTTGCTCTAGATCATTAAATTTCTGCAACAATTAGACCTTTTCTCACAGCATCAAATTGGACTGGTTGCCATGGCAAATCTGAACCCTTAAGTCACATATCTTTGATTGCACAAAGGTCAGACTCAGACAGCCTAATAACTCAAGGATCTGTTTGACAGATTTCATCCGAGCATGGTCACGTAACAGCATAAAACTATGTCAACAGTTGTTAAAAGCATGGGGTCAGGGAAAAGGTTAAGGTTATGGAATGTTTTTGCTTCAGAAAACTCAGTCAGATAATGTGTCTAACCATCTTTAGATCTGAAGAACATTATTTTAGGTAGGAGGTCAAATCAATAACTTTTTTCAAGAAAACTGGAAAATATTAAAAATGGAAGCTAGGTAAGCTAAGTACATTTTTAAAACTGCCGACATATAAATACCATGAAACTAAAGTTGAAGCCTTGGCTTGTCAATGTGCTCACAATTGATTGTTCACTGATGTTTCCATCAGGAAGAGCTGTTACTTCTAAGGAAATTCGTCACTGTCGTGGTTTAAACCCTAGCCAGACAGCTTGCTCACTCACTCCCAGTGAGTGTTGCCAGGCTGATAGCAATCGAGGCCCCCCCCCCCGGGCCTCTCCCCTTCCCCGCTCCCGGAGGAACAGGGAGGAGGATCGAAAGAGTGCAACTCCCACAGGTTGAGACAAGAATAGGCCAGCAACAAATGGATAACACAAATCACCACCGCTACCATCAACGACAACAATGATAAAAGAAAATAACAAGGGAAGAGAATACAATACCACTGGCCAAGAAACGAGTCCAACCCAGAAGCCCCTGTCCTTCCAGGTAACTCCCAGTTACCCCCCCCCCCCCCCCCCAGGCATGACGTGCTGTGGTACGGAATACCTCTTTGGCTAGTCTGGGTCAGGTGTTCCCCTCCTCCCTGGCAGAGCATGAGCCTCACAAAGTCCTTGGTCAGGGTAAACATCACTTAGCAACAACCGAAAACATCGGTATCACCAGCACTGTTCCCAGGCTGGAAGTCAAAACACAGCACTGCACCAGCTACCAAGAAGGAGAAAAATGACTGCTACTGCTGAACCCAGGACAGTCACAAAGCAAGTATTACTTTAAACACAAAATTGTTCAATTTTCAGCCAGGTATGTGAGTGTTCAAGTATGAAAAAGCCATTCCAAACAGCTAAGCTCCCTCATCCATTTCTCTAAGTTGAATACCCAAGACTGTGTCATGAAATGGGTTCTGCATATGTTATCCTCATAGGGCTCATTTCAGTAGTTCAGTTCTCTAGAGCAGCTCGCAAAACAGTTGAATTCAGAGAGCTGCTGGTCACCCCAAGAACAGGGACCAGCAGGAAAAGAATGGGCTCTACACAAACATGTCCCACGAGAAAAAGCAGGACTGCCTGAAAAGCCAATGTTTTCTATTCAGTATGCATCATCTCACAAGACCAGGCCCTAAATCACTAGAACAAAGCCTTCTACTTATTTCATGAGATATTTGCACAATCAAAATGTTAACTTCTGAAACAAATCCCTAGATTTGGTAGGAAAACATCAAATCTCCTCACTCGTCCTTAGCTCACTAGTAACAAACTTTGAGTGGCATGCCATTACAAACCAGCATTAAAAACACTTGGGAGAAAAATTTCAAATGCCAGTAACCAAAATAAAACTGTTTCTCATGCCCTAGTATTTTTATTTTGCCATCAGATCTGACAGTAATACATCAGTAAAAAATATAGTATCATTTACCCATTCCTAATCCTTTAATAAAGGGATTATTTTAGGGCTATTATATTTATATGTCTTTTCTTTCAGTTTTTACTAAATCTGTCTGATCTCTACAATAGCACAAAAGACTCTACATCTCTATATTAACAATATTCCAAATGGTTTTAAATCTTAAAAACTATGCTGACAGCAAATAAATACTGCCAAGTGCAAATGGACAGTGAGAAATAAAAGGATATTTTTTCAAGATTGGGAAAACAAAATCACGTTTTCTTATCCCTCAACTGTTTATAGCATTTCACAGAAATTTATGGAAAAAATATCGAAAATTGTATAGGAGGCAGTATAAACAAGAAGACTAGTTATGCATGTATCAAAATGTACAATCAAGGGCTATTCTGTAGTGTTGTGGATTAAGCCCAGCCGGTAACTCAGAACCATGCACCTGCTTGCTCACTCCTCCTCCCCCCCCCCCCCCCCTCCTCTTCCCTCTCCCAGAGGGACGGGGAGGAGAATTGAAAGAATGCAACTCCCACGGATTGAGATAAGAACAGTCCAGGAAGATATAACACAAAACCACTACTGCCACCACCAATAATAATAATGACAAGAATACAGACAAAGAGAATACAACTGCTCACCACCTGCCAACTGATACCCAGCCCAATCCGAACAGTGATCTAGCCCTTCCAGGTAACTGCCCTCAGTTTATATACTGGGCATGACGTGCTGTGGTATGGAATACCCCTTTGGCTAGTTTGGGTCAGGTGTCCTGTCTCTGTTTCCTCATGGCTTCCCCTCCTCCCTGGCAGAGCATGAAACTCAAAAAGTCCTTGGTCAGAGTAAACATTACTTAGCAACAACTAAAAACGTTGGTGTTATCAGCGTTGTTCCCAGGCTGAAAGTCAAAAATACAGCACTGCACCAGCTACTAAGAAGGAGAAAAATGACTGCTACTGCTGAACCCAGGATATGTAGCTAACAAGCAGCATGAAGAAAAAGTAATCTTAAAAGCCAGTAGAGACAGGGATTACAATTTAAGGATACTGCGTGAATATAGATTACGGATTCAGCTTCACTTAAGCCCAAGAAAGACAGTTGTTAAAATTGGCAGGTTATGGTATAAAGAGACTCCTATGCTTGCAGATAACAACTGGACAGGTTGGTAATTACTTAAAACCAGAACGGAAAAAAAGACAAATTAACCACTTGATTCATTAAGAAGAAGTTGCAGATCTTTTGTCTGTAAATTTGAACACAAACGGTGAAACTACTCGCAGAAGAAACATGGGGTGAACCAGACACAGTGTCGTAGGAGTTAAGGAAACATATACATTGCAACTTAGTTTGGGTAACAATTCCTTTTAGCAGTAGCTTATACATGGGAAGGAAGGTACATATGCTATCTTCTATTGGAACAGGCTGAACAAAGCAACATACAGTTACCTGTAATTTTCCCCAAAAGTTAATCAAGGAGATAAGTAAACCATTTAGCTCATGTTGCAAGCCAAAAAGCTGAATTTTCAGGTCAATACAAAAGTGAGCAAGAACTGCCTTTTTGAACAAAAGTCTTCTAAATACAAAAAAAAAAAACAACATCCCGGTGGAGTGTCTGTATGACAAAATTAAGACTGGAATTTGAAACATACTGTTAAAAATCCTTTGAAATTTCATTCCTGTTACTGTGTTCAAACATTTTGTTACAATGGACAAGTGAAATACACTGATGCCATAATAACTGTACTTTTAGCACACAGTAGAAAGCTCTTCTGGATGGGCAACTACCCTTTATTGCAATTTTGCAAACCTACTTTAAGAACTACCCAGCTCACAGACATAAGTACATTGGAGATATTGCTTTCTATATCCCCTCATCCAAATTAAATAATGAATCCTTTCAATAGCAATTTATAAATATAAATATAAAAGTTTCACTTTTACCTTAAAGTTGTCATAAAAACCAAATTAATTTGCAAAAGAAGAAGGTCATAAACGCCTGAAAAGGAAACACAGCTTTGCTAAGACTTAAGAATTGCGGGAAAGAGGGCACAATTAAAGTCTTATACTAATAATATTAATAGACTTACAATCTTTGTTCAACTCAAAACTAATACAAATGCAAATTTTCAGGAGGGAAGACTTACTACATAAATTAGTTTCAACAGAGGATCTGTAAGACCTTGCACCTACTGGTCCTATATACTCTGAAGGAACTAAAAGATTTTGTGAAGAAGTAAGCTGATTTTCTATTTTAAAATTCTTTTTTTGAATCATTAAAGCAATACAAGAAGAAGATGTCCCACACAATACTCTGAAGGAGGCAAAGAGATTCTCTCTACCATGGGATCAGCAAAGTCACACTCCAAGAAACTTTTTAAAGTATTAACTAACTTAATGGATCTAGCTAGCTCCTTCCTCAGCATTGCTTCTCTCTATTTATGATACTTAAAAGATCACCAGTACTGCAGCATATAAAAAGCCTCATACACCTTCAGTTACTGATTTTCACAACATACAAGTATGGTGGAGCATCCTGCTATTCCTATTTTACAGACAGGAACATAGAATGAGGGAAAACTTAACTGCAAAATATTTTAGTTGAATAACTATTTTCAAAAGTATTTTCTCAGCATTCTTACTTTTTTCTTTAACTCTCCTTTTGCCTGTGAACTTTAGTATTTGATTATGAAGACAGGCTGAGGAAGTTGGGGCTGTTCAGCCTGGAGAAGAGAAGGCTGCGTGGAGACCTCATAGCAGCCTTCCAGTATCTGAAGGGGGCCTATAGGGATGCTGGAGAGGGACTCTTCATTAGAGACTGTAGTGACATGACAAGGGGTAATGGGTTAAAACTTAAACAGGGGAAGTTTAGGTTGGATATAAGAAGGAAATTCTTTCCTGTTAGGGTGGTGAGGCACTGGAATAGGTTGCCCAGGGAGGTTGTGAATGCTCCAAGCCAGGTTGGACGAGGCCTTGGGTGATATGATTTAGCGTAAGGTGTCCCTGCCCACGGCAGGGAGGTTGGAACTAGATGATCTTAAGGTCCTTACCAACCCTAACGATTCTATGATTCTATGATTCTATAAGTACTTCTCTGGTCTAGAGGCTGATGCTAAAATGTCTTAAGTACATCCATAGCTACTCCCCATACAGTTTTCTGGATAGGGTATGCAGTTGTAAACGTTTCAGATTGCATTTATGATAACGATAGGCCTTTCAGATAAGGATGTGTGAAAACATATTAATAAACACAAAATGACTACAAAATGCACTAAGTAGACAAAATTAATTTGTAGGTGTACTGAGAAAATAAAACCTCCTTAGTGATTCAGACTTCTACAAACAAGTTCAGATCCTTCCTTCCCCTCAGCACATGCAGAAGAGGGAATTATGTATGAAGCAGTCAAAGCAAAACACAACTACCACCACGCATATGAGATTACTCTCATCCTAATTTGAACAGATTCAGTATTGTATGCTTTGTTCCCCTGCTGGTATTTCACAGTGCATCAACTACAATTACTTAAAAATATATTACTTGCAGTAAATAGTTCAGAAAGAAAATTATGCATTTTGGAAAAGACTACTCCAGCAAATGCCCGTTCTTTCCAAAAAGAAGCACAGAGAAACAGCTCAGACACTTGGGGTATTTCAAAAGCAGTAGACTTTAAATCAAACAACAACCTACGTTTCAAAAGTGCAGTCATGTCTATTAGTTAAGGTGCTTCTAAGAAATACTTTAAGATTCTCCCCTGAAAAATGCTCTGCATTTGCATTTCCTACTGGATAAAATACCATTCCCCAAAAATATTCGATGCCTTGAGAAGTGCCCACCCCAACTTCAGAAGACACAGCTCCTACCACGTGCAATCAGGGTACTCCTCCCCTGACACAAATCCTCCGTAAGTGTCATGGTTTAAGCACAGTCAGTAACTCAGAACCATGCAGCCGCTGGCTCACTATCCCCCTTCTTGCCCCCTGCTCCTGGAGGGATGGGGAGGAGAATCAAAAGAATGTAAATCCCACAGGCTGACATAAGAACAGTCCAGTAATTAAGGTATGATACAAAAACCCTACTACTACCAACAGTAATAATAATGAGAAGGTAAATAAGAAGGGTAGAGAATATAAATATAAAACTAAAAGGGGAAAAGGAAGATAAAATATAAACACAAGTGATGCACAATACAATTGCTCACCAGCCGCCAACTGATACCCAGCTCGGCCCCAGCAACAATCTGGGCCTTTGGGGTAACTCCCCCCAGTTTCTATACTGGGCATGATGTGCTGTGGTATGGAATACCCCTTTGGCTAGTTTGGGTCAGGTCTCCAGTCCCGGCTTCCTCCCGGATTCCCATGACCCTCCTCACTGGCAGAACATGAGACTGAAAAGTCCTCGATCAGGGTAAGCATTATTTAGCAAAACCTAAAAACATTGGTGTGCTATCAGTGCTGTTCTCAGGCTAAAGTCAAAAACACAGCACTGCACTAGGTACTAAGAAGGAGAAAAATAACTGTTACAGCTGAACCCAGGACAATGAGCCATGTCATCCACCACTGGACATAGCAGTGACCACCTCTCACATGCACCTTTTATTCTTCACTTAATTCCCATCAATACAGAATCACAAAATCATAGAATAGTTAGGGTTGGAAAGGACCTTAAGATCATCTAGTTCCAACCCCCCAGCCATGGGAAGGAACACCTCACACTAAAACATGTCACCCAAGACTCTATCCAACCTGGCTTTGAACACTGCCAGGGATGGAGCACTCACAACTCCTTTGGGCAACCTATTCCAGTGCCTCACCACCCTAACAGTAAACTTCTTCCTTATGTCTGACCTAAACTTCCCCTGTTTAAATTTTAACCTGTTACCCCTTGTCCAATCACTACAGTCCCTAATGAAGAGTCCATCCCCAGCATCCTTATAGGCCCCCTTCAGATACTGGAAGGATGCTATGAGGTCTCCATGCAGCCTTCTCTTCTCCAGGATGAACAGCCCCAACTTTCTCAGCCTGTCTTCATACGGGAAGTGCTCCAGTCCCCTGATCATCCTCGTGGCCCTCCTCTGGACTTGTTCCAACAGTTCCATGTCCTTTTATGTTGAGGACACCAGAACTGCACACAATACTCCAGCTGAGGTCTCACAAGAGCAGAGTAGAGGGGCAGGATCACCTCCTTCGACCTGCTGGTCACACTTCTTTTGATGCAGCCCAGGATACAGTTGGCTTTCTGGGCTGTCAGAGCACACTGCCGGCTCATGTCAATTTTCTCATCAACTGACACCCCCAAGTCCTTCTCCACAGGGTTGCTCTGAATCTCTTCTCTGCCCAACCTGTAGCTGTGCCTGGGATTGTCCCAGCATCATCCACAGCTTTTTTTGGTGTTTGAGGCACCCTCCAAAGTTCAAATCAAAGAGTGGTGGTGATAGTTTTCATACAAAATGCTCTCATCTGTGCTTTCAGCTCTTCAAAGTAATCTCAATATATGTAAAAGTCTAGTGGTTTAAACCCAGCCAGACAGCTCAATCACTCACTCACCCTTTCCACCCTCTTTTTTTCCTTCCCCAAGGGGAAGGGATGGGGAGGAGAATCGAAAGAATGTAACTCCCACGGGTTGAGATAAGAACAGTCCAGTAACTAATGTATAACACTAATCACTACTGCTACCACCAATGATAATAATGATAAGAGAAAATAACAAGGGAAGAGAATACGATACCACCCGCCGAAACAAGCCCAACCCAGAAGAACCTGTGCCCTTCCGGGTAACTCCCAGTTACCTCCCTGGGCATGACGTGCTGTGGTATGGAATACCCCTTTGGCTAGCCTGGGTCAGGTGTCCTGTCTCTTCTTCCTCCCGGCTTTCCCTCCTCCTTGGCAGATCATGAGACTCACAAAGTCCTTAGTCAGAGTAAACGTTACCGAGCAGCAACTAAAAACATCGGTGTTATCAAGCACTGTTCCCAGGCTGAAAGTCAAAACACAATGCTGCACCAGCTACCAAGAAGGAGAAAAACTGACTGCTACTGCTATATCAGGGCAGGCTGAAGGACAGACCTTCCTGTGGCCAGGACCCCATGAGGAAAGGGTCACCTGGAAAAGGGCTCATTCACCTAACTGCAGGGGAAGCTCAGGGTTTTGTGTTTTCAACTTGCCACTGTGCATCATGAACACCTCCAGCGTCATTCACTGAATTTTAAAATGCACCATACAGAGCGAGAAACAATTCACTTTACAAACTAAAAAGTTTTTTTAATTCATTGAGACCCCCATAAAAAGGCTCCATAGTCTCCTTCTCTTACTACCCTGTGGTTTAAGCTTCTTAGAGCCTTTTAAGACGGATTGAACCAGAGGCTGTTGTCCAACTTTGTCACATCCAATAATCTGAGAAAAGTCTGTGCTTTTCCTTCCTTAACGTTTACATCAAATATTTTAGGCCCTCATTCTTTCTAACATAAAGAGGTTTCAAAGTGCACCATGCACACTACTTACTGGTGTCCCTGGCTCTTCAAAGCCAAGATCTCATCAACAACTAAAAAGAGCTGAAAACAAAACCAGGAATTGTCTTGTCTGACTCTGTGATGTGCTGCTATGGGAGATAAATTTGGTGGTCACCAACAGCACGACATCTGGGGAGAAGCAGTGGATCGATAGGAACGCTGAGGGCAGGAGGCAGAAATGCAGCTGAGCAGCAAGTAAGAAAAAAACCCAAACCAACAAGCAGGAGTAAAGCATGTGCAGAGAAAGAAGAAAGCTGTAAAATTATATGGACAAAAACAAACAAACTAACAAAAAAAACTAAAACAGAGGAGAAGGCAGCAAAGAAAGACAAGAGAACAGAATACAGGTTTATAATAGATATGCAGAATATATAAACAGAATATAAGGTAACTAAGAGCAAAAGTACAATGTGATGTCTACTTTCTGGAAGAAAATACAGCATTTCTCACATTAAAGAAAAGTGAAAGGGGGTTTTAGTTTGGTTTGTTTTTTCTTTTCTTTTTTTACTTTTTCATATATCAAACATGAACAAATATTGACTGTTCTTGTATTCTAACATCTAACATCAAAACCTGAATTTTGGTAACTTAAGCTGATGCATCACTGAAAAAGAAAAAAGAAGCTCTGGCTAGATCCTTAAAAAAATTAGACATATCCAATAAAATATAAAGATGGAAAATAAGGTGCTAAACTGGTATTACATCTGAATAAGACTTCTGTTAGCAAGCTCATAAAATCACAGTGTATATGCTACTAATTTTATATATTAATACAAAAACAATTTTGACTATTAATTTATGTTCAGAAGCATACATACGTTTTTTTCTGTGCTCAACCAGCTCAACAGCCTGTTTTGCTGAGCATTTTGAAAACCAGTTCTCCCCAAGCAGAACAGTAACCTCATTAGTGTGGACAAGTTTTCCTGGCATGAAGGCAAGAGGACCAAAAGGTACCTGTGAAAGGCAGAGAAGAAACTGCTGAAAATTACAAATGAAAATAAAGCCTAGACAGTCATTCATGCCTTAGTTTTTAGCAAAAAATAAAATACAGAGTTAAAGAAATAAAAATTCTACAGCAGTTATTTAATGACTAACCCCTCGTATCTATTCAAATGACCAGATCAATTTAAATTTAGTATTGTACTTACAAAATCTGAAAAGTATTTAACTAGACAAGTTGGTTTGTGACATAAAATTATAGAATAGTGGAATGCTCGCATGGAAAACAATCCACTTAATCTAAACATGTAAGCCTTGATGACAAAAATATTATCATTTGGGTGAGTTACATATTTGTTATACACAGACTACATTCATCTCCTAATAACAGCAAGTTTACCTTTACTAAAATGTTAAAAATACTCAAACTTAACTCAAACTTAAGTTGCTTTTCTCAATATCTGTCTTGCTAATAGTAAGTAACTAGAAACCTCAGTGTGAGTTTGCGGAGCTACTAGCAGGATCAGACTGTGCTTAAGCTCACTTTGTTTTATCATTCACCAGTCCTCAACCTTCAAGCAATGCTCCACCAAGCAATACCTATCCTCTAATGACTCTCCAAATACTGACTCAGAATACTTCAGACAGGAGTACACTGGGGATAAGCACATTTTACAACTTTAAGAGGTGCTTCTTAAGATGTGTAAGCCCTGTTCTAACACATATTACAATGCCTGGAACATTGTTTTCATGAATTAAGAAACCTTCTACAGCCCACACTTTACAGACAGTGCTTGGGCAAGTCCTGTTCCTAAGAAGCCTTGGCCACCCTCACGCCTGCCTCCTGCACCAGCCCCCTCAGACCTACTGCCACCTGTCTGGCTGACTTTGGGCTTCAACTGCAAAGGAGACCAAAATCAAATTGAAGTTAAAATGAAGGTGGCAAAACACTAAAAACCACATCCACTTCATGTTTTCTCTTTCTTAGGGTAAAAAGAGTTCTGTCTCAGCCAGTTTGTATCAGTTCCTTCTACTTTATTCCTCTGCCACCTCCTTCATTTCCTCAGGATAGCCACTTGCTTTCTCAACACATTTATACTGAAGCAGAGCACTTGGCCTAGTGGATCAGTTCCCTTGGAAAGTGTTCTTCCCTAGTTCCAGTATCCAGAAGGGTACCATGACTTTAAACAGTTCTCCAGCAGGCAGCATCCTGACATTAAGTCTATGCCAAATGCACTTTTCCTACACATGTACCCTTCCCAACTTGGTTTTCAAGTAGCAGACTGCACTATTTGCCTGTACACTCTTCCCCCAAGATGATGAAAGCAAAACTGAAAACATATGAAAATATTTGGCTAACAGGATAGGAACCACTTACATACATTTAAAATAACAGATGTGAGTTGACACTGCTGCTTTAACTAAGAATAAGCCCTAGCTAGCTTTTTTTATTTAAAAAAGGGGGTTTGCTATGCTTCAAAACAACACAATCTTTTTGCTTTACAACATATGGCCACACATATACACATAGTAAATGGACTACACACATAAAATCCAGTGCTGAATCATTAGCACAGGAAAGGGAAACACTCTCTTTTTCCACATGGTAAGAATACTTCAACGCCGTCTTACTAACAACTCAACTCTATATGCTGAGCCAAGCTGTCAAAGGAAGAAAGCAGCCAGGCACTCTGGGATGAAATCAGCCATTCAGTTATTTACAGTACAACTTCCCTCCCTTCAAAGATATAACTTGAATTGGACCTGAGAAGGGAGGAGGGACAAAAGAAAGAGAGAAAAGCCAATTTGGTCAAAATTCTGGTGAGCCAACAGGGTAAAGTTTACACAGGGAGCTGTGCAGCTGTTAGGGAAGATTCAAAGCACCAGAAAAGATCGCTATGTCAATATGAAGATCTGTGAAACAAAAATTAGCAGCACCTTTTTACGTAAAAATCAATGTTCTAGGGTTTATTTCCATGAATCAGGAAATACTATGGCCACGCTCTTCTCAGGAAATGAGTAAGTAACATAAGTCATGTTATGACTGCACTGCTGAACTCAGGACATTCAGTCATAATTACAGTTTTCTATACAATAGAATTACATATCAAATATGTCAGGTTTACTATTAGCATTTATGTCATTGGTTCTCAGTTGTCAGAAACACTGTAATTTACAACGGTTTTCAAAGAGAAAGAAGCAAAAGCAAAGGTTTAACTATTACCATAATAACCATAACATTACGAAGTACTACACGGCCACCTGAATAACACCTCACTACCAGTGC
This sequence comes from Pezoporus wallicus, assembly GCF_028554395.1. NCBI lineage: Eukaryota > Metazoa > Chordata > Aves > Psittaciformes > Psittacidae > Pezoporus > Pezoporus wallicus. The sequence continues at coordinate 3,978 of NW_026639536.1, read as the reverse complement.
AGATATCAGTTACTAAAAATTTTAGCCCATTTCCTTGTGTGAACTCTACAGCGTACATACCATGATATCATAAGACAGTTTATTAGGCGATGTATGGAGTCGATCCTGAAGAGCCTCATAATCACTCTCCACCTTCTTCCTGTTGACAAATTCGAGATGATTCAATTTCATGTCTAAGGTAAAGAGTTAACATTTTTCTGCTAGTAATTTAACAATACACAAAAAATACAGAAAAATAAACTATTTTACTCTTAAACACATACATAGATTAATAACTTATTTATAAAAGACTTGGAATAACAAACATAATATATTATTTTAGAATAACATGTATTAAAATAGGGTCATGATTATTTTAGATTGTGCATGTCTCTTTCTGAATTTGAATTTTCTATGGTGCAAATCAGTTCTTTCACAAGGATCTGGCATTTCTCACTGCATGTTCAAGTTGAATAGTTATGCCACCATCAATATTTAGAAAACCTTGGTTTGAGCTGACATAAATGGGCAGCATTTTAATTCATTCTGATTTTCATGTGAACTTTGTGTTCCTACAAGGAGTCAAGATGTGTGAAAAATGGCTTGACCACCAGGATTCTGTCCCATCTTCAATCCTTAACAAGGAACATTGCAGGTGAGGAACATCCCTTCTGCTGCCTCTCCATACAAAATGTAAACAAGGCTCATGCTGCATGTTGCCACCCAAGAGAGAAATGGCTTAGAAGACTTAGACAAATTATACCCACAGCAGATACCTGGATCTCCAGAGGACTTTGCAAGATGAAGCATTTCATTTGCTGCAGGGATTTTTATTTGTGTGCAAAACAAGCAAGTAGAAACCCTCTAAAAAACTCCTTCTTTTGACAAGACATTATTAAATACTTAAATTCAGCTGGAAAACTCTTTAAACGGACTACTGCCGTTCTGAAGGTGGTCAGAAATCAGCTCCTGCTTGAAGTAGCTGGCATATAAATGTCAGGGTTGATGATATTAGAATCATAGAAGAGTTAGGGTTGGAAAGGACCTTAAGATCATCTAGTTCCAACACCCCTGCCAAGGGCAGGGACACCTCACACTAAATCATGTCACACAAGTCTCTGGCCCTGAACACCACCAGGGATGGAGCATTTACAACTTCCCTGGGCAACCCATTCCAGTGCCTCACCACTCTTTGTCATGGTTTAAACACAGTCAGCCAGTCAGCCGCTCAGCCTCTCTCTCAGCCCCTCCCATTCTTGCCCTACCCCTGCTCCCGGAGGGATGGGGAGGAGAATCAAAAGAATGCAACTCCGACGAGTTGAGACAAGAACAGTTTAGTAACTAAGGTATAAAAGAAATCACTACTGCCACCAAAAATAATGATAATGCTAAAGGAAATAACAAGGGAAGAGAACACAACACCTCACCACCCACCAACCAATAACTTGCCCCCCCAGCCCGAGCGAGCACCGACCGATACCTCCTCCAACCCCGCACTTCACTAGCCCTTCCGGGTAACTCCCCTAGTTCTACATCCTCGGCATGACATGCTGTGGTATGGAATACCTCTTTGGCTAGTTTGGATCAGGTGTCCTGTCTCTGCTTCCTCCCGACTTCCCCTCCTCCCTGGCAGAGCATGAGGCTCAGAAAGTCCTTGGCCAGACTAAACAACTGAGCAGCAACTAAAAACATCGGTGTTATCAGCACTACTCCCAGTCCGAAAGTCAAAAACACAGAGCTGCACCAGCTACTAAGAAGGAGAAAAATGACTGCTACTGCTGAACACAGGACAGTATGCACCCCTTAGTCCATACCATTCACGTCATGCTCAGATCCCACATTTTCCATCTACCATCACCCTTATCTCAGTGCACTCTTATCTTAGTGCATGGACCAGTCCCTAAAATGCTGCTGAGTCTATTCGGTCCATGATGTCAGGTTCCATCTCTTGTAACAGTCTTTCGGGACAGGAGAGGCTGTGTACAGTGTTCACACTCATGATTAAACTGGGCAATAGTGTCCATTGCTAAGTCCACCCCTCGATCATGAGTCCATCTCTACGTTGCATCTCTGCCCTGATGGCCTGAAGTGCCATGGGCCCACTAGGCCCAAAATTATTCACCCTTCCCTTCAACAGTTTATGCATCTTGTCGCTGGAGACTCCATACAGTTGCCTTTTATCTACAATGCTTCCAAAGCACTGGAGGGGCCCAGTGGACTAGATACTTGCCCATACTGTCCCACACACCCTGACACTCATGACTGTCCAGCCTTGGGGAAAATCTCTTGTTGGTCCTCCTATATTGTCATCTAATCCTAGACAAGACCTAAACACAACTCCTCTTAACTTTCAAGATCAGACGAAATGGTCATGGATAAAACACACTGTATTTGTGCCAACATGGTGATCCCAATCACAATCAGCAGGCAGGTCCCAAGGGTACCCAAAGGACATTCAAAACCTTCAGAACTCTCAAATGATGCTGCTGTACTTGTCACTGGGGCTGGTGTAGCTGCCGTGCTTGCCAGCTCTCTCACAAGCAGCTTCTCTTTTTCTGAGTCCAGATCTTCCTCCTCTGACTTGCTGGGAAATGCTGGATAGTCTCCTGCATCCTCCACTTGTCCCGGGTGCCCAAGGCTGGACCCAGCTGAGGCTCCCAAAGGCCTAGATACCTAGCCCAACCCCACAGTTCACTAGCCCTTCCGGGTAACTCCCCTAGTTCTACATCCTCAGCATGACATGCTGTGGTATGGAATATCTCTTTGGTTAGTTTGGATCAGGTGTCCTGTCTCTGCTTCCTCCCAACTTCCCCTCCTCCCTGGCAGAGCATGAGGCTCAGAAAGTCCTTGGCCAGACTAAACATTTGAGCAGTAACTAAAAACACTGGTGTTATCAGCACTGTTCCCAGGCCGTAAGTCAAAAACACAGCGCTGCACCAGCTACTAAGAAGGAGAAAAATGACTGCTACTGCTGAACCCAGGACACCCTTACAGTAAAGAACTTCTTCCTTATATCTAACCTAAACTTCCCCGGTTTAAGTTTGAACGTGCTACCCCTTGACCTATCACTACAGTCCCTAATGAAGAGTCCCTCCCCAGCATCCCCATAGGCCCCCTTCAGATACTGGAAGGATACTATGAGGTCTCCACGCAGCCTTCTCTTCTCCAGGCTGATCAGCCTCAACTTTCTCAGCCTATCTTCATACGGGAGGTGCTCCAGTCCCCTGATCGTCCTCATGGCACTCCTCTGGACTTGTTCCAACAGTTCCATGTCCTTTTTATGTTGAGGACACCAGAACTGCGCACAATACTCCAGGTGAGGTCTCAGAAGAGCAGAGTAGAGGGGCATTATCACCTCCTTTGACCTGCTGGTCACACTTCTTTTGATGCAGCCCAGGATACGGTTGGCTTTCTGGGCTTCGAGCGCACACTGCTGGGTCATGTTCATTTTCTCATCAACCAACACCCCCAAGTCCTTCTCCACAGGGCTGCTCTGAATCTCTTCTCTGCCCAACCTGTAGCTGTGCCTGGGATTATTCCGATCCAGGTGTAGGACCTTGCACTTGGCATGGTTAAACTTAATTAGGTTGGCATCAGCCCACCTCACAAGCCTGTCAAGGTCTCTCTGGATGGCATTCCTTCCCTCCAGTGTATCAACCTGTCCTGGGTTCAGCAGTAGCAGTCATTTTTTCTCCTTCTTGGTAGCTGGTGCAGTGCAGTGTTTTGACTTTCAGCTCGGGAACAGAGCTGATAACAAGGATGTTTTGGTTTGGCCAAGGACTTTGTGAGCCTCATGCTCTGCCAGGGAGGAGGGGAAGCCAGGAGGAAGCAGAGACAGGACACCTGACCCAAACTGACCAAAGAGGTATTCCATACCACAGCACGTCATGCCCAGGATGTTACTGGGAGTTAGCCGGAAGGGCTGGGAGACTGCAGGGTTGGAGGAGGTATCGGTCGGAGCTTGGTCGGGCTTGGGGGGCGAGTTATCGGTCAGTGGGT
>NW_026639535.1:0-488 GCF_028554395.1 Pezoporus wallicus | reverse complement strand
CTGCGTGCTTCAAAGTGGCGCCGTAATCGATCCGGCGCCGAGGCACCGCCCTCTTTCTTTCGGATTCCTCGACATTTATCATACGTATCCCTTCTAATATACTTTCTCTGTCCTTTTCAAAGTCCCTACTTTCGGAACTGGGGTGGTGGGGGAGCAGGGGGTTACACCTCCTCCGCGGCACCTTCTAATGGAGGGGGAGAAAAGGAAGGGGGTGGTGAGGGGGGGTGAGAACCCTGTTCTCCCGCGAGTTGGGGGGGGGGGGGGGGGGGGGGGTTGTAATCTTCCCCCGGTTTCAACCGACCGGGGACGTCTGTTCCTAGTTTCTCCGTTGCTACCGCGGCAGTTTTCTTTTCTGCCTTGTATCTTTTTATACTGATGCGCGGATTGACTCCACAACTCGTTAAAAGTTGTAAAGTAGGTATGCTTTTTATTCAGCGCTGAGACGCATAGGGATAATTCCTCAAAGTCATGCGTACCTCAGTGTTGTT
>NW_026639534.1:0-48852 GCF_028554395.1 Pezoporus wallicus | reverse complement strand
GATGGGGGTGTCTATAGGATGGGGGGGTCTATAGGATGGGATGGGGGCTCTATGGAATAGGATGGGGGGTCTATAGGATGGGATGGGGAGTGTCTATAGGAGGGGGGGCTCTATAGGATGGGATGGGGGGGGTCTATAGGGTTGACCATGGTGTGTGCCCCCCAAAGATTGCCTCTGAACGGGACCCACTCCCTGGGAGGGGGCTAGCACCCACAGGACCCCATAGGGGAGTTATTGGGGGGGGTCCTTTCCCCCATGGACCCCTGTGGGTGATGGGGTGGGGGGGCATAGCCCCTATGTGGGGCAGGAATAGTATCGGGAATACCGGCTGTGACACCCCCACATCCCGGTGCCCTCCCTACAGGAGCCCCTAAAGTGACACCATCAGCAGCCAGCTGGAGCAAGGGGACAGCGGGGACCCCCCCCAAGGACCGCCCCATCTTTGGACCCCCCCCAATCACCGTGGGACCCCACAACCACAGGGGCCCCCCTTCTTGTGCTGAAACCCCTCAATAAACCACCCCCCCCCCCCCGTGCTCCCATGTCCTCATCACCCCCTTCATGGGGGCTACGGCCCTGGGGGGGGGGAGAAATGGGTGCTGGGTGGGGGTCTTGGCATCCATGGTCACCTATAGGATGGGGGGGTCCATGGGCCCCTATGGGTTGATGGGAGAGGGTCCATAGACCTATATGGGTGGTGCTGGAGGGGTCCATGGGTCCCTATGGGTGCATGGGGGGTGTCCATAAGCACCCATGGGTGGGGGTGAGGGTGCCCCCCCCTCCCCCCTCAATGAACCAACGGAGCCGTGAATTAGAAAAAAGAGAAAAAAACCCGACGAGTTTTTATTTAAATAAACCCTAAAGGCCGGGGGGGGGGGCGGGGGGGGGGAGGAGGGGCAGGACATGGGGACCGAGGGGGAGGGGCACGGAGGGGGGGGGGAACACGAGGGGGGACACACGAGCTGGGGACAGTGTAATAAAAACTACAGCCCCCCCCCCCCCCCCCCAGTAACAAAATAAGTGTAAGAAACCCCAAAACCCAACAAAACCACCCCAAAATCAAACCCTGGGGGGGGGGGAAGGGTGGCCTGTGCCCCCCCCTGCCCCCCACGTGTGGGGGGAGGGGTTCCTCAGCATCATCCCCCCCCCCCCTTTTCCTACTCAGAGGCAAGATCTGACCCCCCCCAACCCCCATCCTGCCCCCCCAAACTGATGCTGGAGGGTCCCAAAATGGGGGGGTCCGTGGGGGGGGGGGAGTTCCTATGTGGCATCACTGGTGCCCCCCTGCCCCAGCTGACAGGGCCACGTCCAGGGCCACTGTGCTTTGGGGGGGCACAGGAGGTGGGGGACCCCCAAAATGGGGCTGGGAGGAGGTGAAGGGGGGCACTCCATGGCTTCTTCTTGCCCCCCCCCCAAGGCTCTTGGGGTCCCCCCTCAGCATGGGGGGGTGCTGCAAATGGGCCCCTCTGAGGCCCCCCCCACACCCAGCAGAGCCGGGGGTAGCGGTGAGCGAAGGCACCAGCCCCAAACCGTGAGAGGAGGAAAACCCCCAAAACACCCCAAAAGCGCCCCAAAACATGAGATGAAGGCGCCGGGGGGGGCAGAGCTCATAGGGGGACCCCCCCCATTTTCCAATGCCAAGAATTCCTTTTGCTGCTCCCGAAGCTATCCAAAGTGGAGGCGCTGGGATCAGCTCCTGCTCCAACCTGAGCCAGGGAAGCCCTTGGGGGGGGGGACACACACGACACCCCCATTCTGCTGCCTTGGGGCTTCCAAGTCTTTCCTGAGAGGGGGGGGCTGATAAAATGGGGGTGTAAGGAGGGGTGGGGGGAGGTCTGCAGGTGCTCTTCCCATTGGGAATGGGCTTTTCCAGCTCCTCTTCCAAATGCTGTTGGCTCCAAGAGTCCGGGCGAGCGTCCAGGGATGAAACGCGGGAGAGATGGAGGACGAGGATGAGGATGATGATGAAGAAGGAGGGGGAGGAAGGAAAACCAACCACCCCTGGAGCTGCCGTCGGCATTCCCGGCCGGCATTCCCGGTTGGCATTCCCGGTGGCCTCTTAAAGCAGGAGCTGCGCGTCGGGGCTCTTGGTTTGGCAGCCTTGGCACATGCGCTTGTGCCGCAGCAGCCGGTCTGTCCTGGAGAAGCTCTGGAAAGGGGTCGGAATTCCATGAGGGAATTTGCTTCCGAGGGCTGGGGGAAGCCCATCCCGGCCGGAGCAGCGGGATACCTGCATGCAGCGCTCGCACTGGTACGGCTTCTCCCCGCTGTGCACGCGCTTGTGCCGCTCCAAGTGGTACTTCTGGATGAAGCGCATGTCGCACACGTCGCACTCAAAGGGCTTCTCCCCTGCAATCACCCCACGAAACGCAATTAGGGGTGTACCCCCCCCTCTGTGCACTATTGGGGTGCAGCAGGGGGGGTCCCCCCCGTACCGGTGTGGATGAGGATGTGCCTCTTGAGGTGGTAGCTGCTGCGGAAGGCGCCCAGGCAGTGCTCGCAGATGAAGTTCTTCGGGCTCTGCGCCTGGAAGGGGCCGTTCTGCTCCATCACCAGCACCTATGGGGAGAGCATCCCCCCCAGACTCATGTCAGCACACAAGGAACGGGGGGCAACAGATGCCCCCCCCGCCCCTTACTCCAAGCCAAAACCTCCCCCCCCCCGGCCGTCCTGCGCCTGCCGGAGCTCGGGAATGCTTCCTCCTCCTCCTGCTCCTGCTGCTCTCGTGCTGCGCGGCCGCAAACCTGGCTGCCGAGGCGCGGTCCTCTCCGCGGCGCGCTGCCGGGTCCCTCGGCGCCGGACACACGCTTGCGGCGCTGCGGGGCACCCACAGTCAACCCCCCCCCGGCCCTCAAAGTGACACCCCCCACCTCCCCCCCACCCACCAGGCACAGGGACAGCCCAAAGTGACCCCCCCCTTGGACCCCAAAGGGATGCACAGAAGGCAAACCCCAAAGTGACATCCCTGGGCACAGGGATACCCCCAAAGTGACCCCCCCCAGGCACAGGGACAGCCCAAAGTGATCCCCCCTTGGACCCCAAAGGGATGCTACAGAGGCCAAACCCTAAAGTGACATCCCTGGGCATAAGAACACCCCCAAAGTGACATCCCCCCCAGACAAAGGGACAGCCCAAAGTGACCCCCCCTTGGACCCCAAAGGGATGCCACAGAAACCAAACCCCAAAGTGACATCCCCGGGCATAAGGATATCCCCAAAGTGACCACCCCCTCCCAGCCCAAGGTGACCCCTGGACCCCAAAGTGATGCCGCAGAAGCCAAACCCCAAAGTGACAACCCTGGGCACATGGATACCCCCAAACTGACGCCCCTGGACCCCAAAGTGATGCCACAGAGGCCAAACCCCAAAATGACGCTCCTTGGCACAAGGATACCCCCAAAATGACCCCCTAGGCACAGGGACACCCTCCAGACCCAAAGTGACAGCCCAAGGGCACAAAGTGACACCCCCCAGACCCCAAAGTGACACCCCCAGAGGCCCTGGTGACTCCCCACACCCCAAATTCCCCCCCCCCCCCAGGAACCACAGTGGGACCGGACCCCAAAGTGCCCCCCCAAGCCCCGACCTGCCTTTTTACTGGACTTCTTGATGTGTGTGGCCTCGGGTGCGTCCTCGTCCTTCCGACTGCGTGGCTTGTCCGGGTCCTGCCGCAGTGCCTGGGACGGGAATGGCACCGGATGGGGGGGAACAGGGGGGACATTGCATTAAAGAGGGGGGAAAATCGACTCAGAGGAGGAAAACGGGAGTTGAAGGGGGGGAAGTGAATTAAGGGAGGGAAAAAGGTGAATGAAAGGGGGGAAAAGTGAATGAAAGGGAGGAAAAGGGGAATGAAAGGGGGGAAAAATGAATGAAAGGGGGGAAAAGGGGAATGAAAGAGGGAAAAAGTGAATGAAAGGGGGGAAAAGTGGAATGAAATAGGGAAAAGTGAATGAAAGGGAGGAAAAGGGGAATGAAAGGGGGGAAAGTGAATGAAAGGGGGGGAAAGGGGAATGAAAAGGGGAAAAGTGGAATGAAATAGGGAAAAGTGGAATAAAAGGGGGGAAAAGTGAATGAAAGGGGGGAAAAGGGGAATGCAAGGGGGAAAAGGGGAATGAAAGGGGGAAAAGGGGAATGAAAGGGGGAAAAGGGGAATGAAAGGGGGAAAAGGGGAATGAAAGGGGGAAAAGGGGAATGAAAGGGGGAAAAGGGGAATGAAAAAGGGGAAAAGTGAATGAAAGGGGGGAAAAGTGAATGAACGGGGGAAAAGTGAATGAAAGGGGGAAAAGTGAATGAACGGGGGGAAAAGTGAATGAAAGGGGGAAAAGGGGAATGAAAGGGGGAAAAGGGGAATGAAAGGGGGAAAAGGGGAATGAAAGGGGGGAAAAGGGGAATGAAAAAGGGGAAAAGTGAATGAAAGGGGGGAAAAGTGAATGAAAGGGGGAAAAGTGAATGAACGGGGGGAAAAGTGAATGAAAGGGGGAAAAGGGGAATGAAAGGGGGAAAAGGGGAATGAAAGGGGGAAAAGGGGAATGAAAGGGGGGAAAAGGGGAATGAAAGGGGAGAAAAGGGGAATGAAATAGGGAAAAGTGAATGAAAGGAGGGAAAAGTGAATGAAAGGGGGGAAAAAGTGAATGAAAGGGGGGAAAAGTCAATGAAAGGGGGGAAAAGTCAATGAAAGGGGGGAAAAGTCAATGAAAGGGGGGAAAAGTCAATGAAAGGGGGGAAAAGTCAATGAAAGGGGGGAAAAGTCAATGAAAGGGGGGAAAAGGGAAATGAAAGGGGGAAAAGTGAATGAACGGGGGGAAAAGTGAATGAAAGGCGGAAAAGGGGAATGAAAGGGAGAAAAGGGGAATGAAAGGGGGAAAAGTGAGTGAAAGGGGGAAAAGTGAGTGAAAGGGGGAAAAGTGAATGAAAGGGGGAAAAGGGGAATGAAAGGGGGAAAAGGGGAATGAAAGGGGGAAAAGGGGAATGAAAGGGGGAAAAGGGGAATGAAAGGGGGAAAAGGGGAATGAAAGGGGGAAAAGGGGAATGAAAGGGGGGGAAAAGCATCATCGGTGAGGAAGAAGGTGATTGAGGGAGGAAGAAAGTGGCTTGAGGGGGGAAGAAGGGAGATTAAGGGAGGAAGAAGGGGGGTCAGAGGCTGAAGGCAGCGGTGGGGGGGCGTCCATACCAGCACATCGGGGCTGCCCCCCCGCTCCCTGCTCTCCCCTTGCTTGGAGCTGGGCTTCGGCATCATCTTCTTGCTGGCCACGGTGGGCACGAGGCACACTCCGGACAGGCCCTCGCAGGCCAGGAGGCTCGCCTGGGGTGGGGGGGAGAGAGCAGCTCTGCTGCAGACCCCCCCAAACCCCCCCCAGCACCCCCAAACCCCCCACCCCAAAGGTGCCAGCACCACAAACCAAACCCTTTGCCGGGGGCCGCACACGACCGGGCGCTGAAATGGGAAGGGGGGGGGGATAAGAGGGGGGAGAAGAGGGAGGCTCGGGGCCCCCCCCTGCCCCCCCCCCAACCCCACACCCCCCCTTTGGCGGGGAGCTAACGGCTACCGGGAGAGCTCCGACGATCCCTGGAACAACGGGAGAGCGCCGCCGGCTCCGGGAATAGAACCCGGGGTGGGGGGGCGCGGGTGAGTGATGGGTGATGATGATGATGATGGCGCGGGGCTGTGGGACAGTGGGGATCGGAGGGGAGTGGGGGGGTGGGGGTGGGGATTTGGGGGGGAAAGCCCCCCCCATGGCCATACCTCCCCTTGGGAGCTTGGTGTGGGGTGGGGGACACGGATTGGGAAGGGGGTGGGTGGGTTTTGGGAGGTGGGGGGGGGTGTAGATTTGGGGCTCATTACCTGAGCCATCTTGGGGCTGTGTGTCTGTCTGTCTGTCTGTCCTCGACAGAGGGACTGTGACAATTCTTTAGCCTTACGGTGGCCCCGGGAAGGGCCTTTTTAACCCTCCGAGGGGTGGCCTCAGTTAAGGTGTTTTAGGGATGTTTGTGCCGGGCTCATCCAGTACCCGCCACTGCGCCGACATCTCGGCCCCGGTGCCGCTGGCGCGGTGACGAGCGTCTTCCTCGGCCCCCCCCAGCAGCAATCACGTACGGTGGCGGGGGGGGGGGGGGGTGGGGGGTGTGGGGGGGGGGGGGGGGGGGGTGTGGGGGGGGGCAGCAGCTTCCTACTAGACAGGAGGGGACATCGGGGGTGTTGTCACCCCCACAGCCCTCAAGGGCATCACCCCACACACACGCAAGGCCGGGGTGGGAGCTGGGTCCCGGCGCTGCTGCTGCTGCCACCAGTGCGGGTCTTCGCCTGTGGGGAGGGAGGAAATGGGGTTAGGGGGGTATTGGGGGGGGTATGGGGGGGTTAGAGATGGGGTTATAGGGGAGTTGGGGGGGTTAAGGAGGGATTTTGGGGGGGCTAGGGAGGGTTTGGGGGGGGTGGGGGGTTAAAGGAAGGGTTGGGGAGGTTATGGGGGGCTGGGGGAGTTCTGAGTTATTAAAACGGGGGTTGGGGGGGTTACAGAGTGGAGGCTTGGAGGGTTATGGGGGCTATAGGAAAGTTATGGGGGTTATGGGGGAGTGAGTGTGGGTTAGAGGGAGGCTTGGGGGGCTAAATAAGTTATGGGGGGTTATAGGGAGGTTATGGGGGAGTTAGAGTGGAGGTTATAGGGGAGTTGTGGGGGGTTAAGGAAGGTATTGGGGGGGCTATGGGGGGTTGGGAAGGGTTTGGGGGGCTATGGAGGTTTTAGGGAGGGGATTTGGGGGGTTAAAGGAAGGGCTGGGGGGTTATGGGGAGTTAAAGAAGGGGTTAGGGAGGTTATGGGGGGCTGGGGGAGTTCTGAGTTATTAAAAGGGGGGTTGGAGGGTTATAGAGGGGGGACTTGGAGGATTATGGGGGCTATAGGAGGGTTATGGGGGGGCTATAATGGGGTTGTGGGGGTCATGGGGGACTGTGTAGGGGTTAGAGGGAGGCTTGGGGTGCTACATCAGTTATGGGAGGTTCCAGGGGAGTTCTGGGGGCTTAGGGAGGGCTTTGAGGGGTTATGGGTGGCTATGGGGGGATTAAGGGGGGTTGTGGGGGTTTGGAGCATTAGGAGAGGTTATAGGGGCAGTATGGGGGGGTTTGAAGGGGCTTTGGGGGGGGTTATAGGGGGGACCCCCAGGTTTGAATGGGGTGCTGAGCACCAAGTGGATGCCTCACAGGGAGAGGTTGGGTGGTGGGAAAGGGGGGGTGGGGGGGAGATGGGGAGGGCCTGGGGGTGCGAATCAGGGGTGGGGGGGGTGACTTTGGGGGGCGGGGGGGCACGGAGCGGGGCCGGGCGGTGGCGCTGGGGCCCGGGCTGGGCCCTGCCTCCCTCCCCGTCACCTCCCCGTTCACGTTATTGCCCCCGGGGTGAGGCCCCGCCTGCCCTTGGGGGGGGGGGGGGTGTCACCCCACTGTGACTGCCCCATGGCGAACCCCACTCCATTGCACCCCCTCGGGGTCGGTCCCCTCTTTCCTGTGCACCCCCCCCGCCGTTATTACTGCCCCTCCCTGTGGCAGCACGGCTCCCCCTCGGGGGCACTGGGGACAGGCCCCATGGCGGCGCTGCCATGGGGCCGAGGGGTGGCACCACTTGGGCCCCCCCCCCCCCCCCCCCCCATTCCTTGGATGCGCCTTTAAGAGCCGCTTCTCCCTGTCCCTGGACTTTGTCCCTGTGCGAGGCCGTGTCCCCAGGACGATCCCGGAGCCACCATCCCATCCCGCGGCCGTGATCCCGGGGCTGGGAGAAGGGGGGGGGGGGGTGTGGGGTGACCCATGGTTGAAGAGGCCGGCGCCGGCGCCATGGCCGGGCTGGAGGATCCCGGCTGGGAGCCGGCAGCGGGCGAGGAGTTCCTGCGGGAAGCGCTGCAGGTGCTGCTGGAGGAGGCCGTGAGGAAAGGGACGGATGTGACCGAGAAGGTGAGGGGGGGAAGCGGGAAGGGGAGGGGGGGTGAGGCTCCCGGCCGGGCCCCGCGGCCTTCCCGAGCTCGGGAATTGCGGGGTCCCGCAGGTGTGCGAGTGGCGGGAGCCGCTGGAACTGCGGGAGCTGCTGGACCTGGAGCTGCGGAGCGGCGGGGAGCCCCCGGAGCGGCTGCTGCAGCGCTGCCGGGATGTGGTGCGGTTCAGCGTGAAAACCGGTGCGGGCCCTGGGGCCGGGGGGGAAACAGCGGGAAAGTGGGGGGAAACAGCGGGAAAGTGGGGGGAAACAGTGGGAAAAAAGGTGGGAAACAGTGGGAAAACGGGTGGGAAACAGCGGGAAATGGGGGGGGAAACAGTGGGAAATGGGGAGGAAACAGTGGGAAAGTGGGAGGAAACAGTGGGAAAACGGGGGGGAAACAGCGGGAAATGGGGAGGAAACAGCGGGCAAGTGGGGGGGAACAGCGGGAAGGTGGGGGGGAAATAGTGGGAAAGTGGGAGGAAACAGTGGGAAAACGGGTGGGAAACAGCGGGAAATGGGGGGAAACAGCAGGAAAGTGGGGGGAAACAGTGGGAAAGTGGGGGGGGGGAACAGCGGGAAATGGGGGGGAAACAGCGGGAAATGGGGGGGAAACAGCGGGAAATGGGGGGGAACAGCGGGAAATGGGGGGGAAACAGCGGGAAATGGGGGGGAACAGCGGGAAATGGGGGGGAAAAAAACACCGGGAAAGTGGGGGGAAAACAGCGGGAAATGGGGGGGAAACAGCAGGAAATGGGGGGGAAACAGTGGGAAATGGGGGGAAACAGCGGGAAAGTAAATGGGGGGGAAACAGTGGGAAATGGGGGGAAACAGCGGGAAAGTGGGGGGAAAACAGCGGGGGGGGGGGGAACAGCGGGAAATGGGGGGGAAACAGCGGGAAATGGGGGAACAGCGGGAAATGGGAGGGAACAGCAGGAAAGTGGGGGGAAAACATCAGGGAAGTGGGGGGGAACAGCGGGAAAGTGGGGGGGAAAACAGCGGGAAATGGGGGAAACAGTGGGAAATGGGGGGGAAACAGCAGGAAATGGGGGGAACAGTGGGAAATGGGGGGGAAACAGCGGGAAATGGGGGGAACAGCTGGAAAATGGGGGAAAAAGCGCAAAATCGGGGGGAAAGCAGTGGGAAAACAGGGGGGAAACTGTACTTCCAGTGCAGCCCCAGCGCTCCCAGTGTGAACCCAGTGCTCCCATTGCAAACCCTGTGCTCCCAGTATGAGCTCAGTGCAGCTTTGAGTGCCCCCAGTGTGAAATCAGTGCTCCCAGTGTGAACCCAACACTCCCAGTGTGAAACCAGTGCGGTCTTAAACTGCTCCCAGTGTGAACTCAGTGCTCCCCGTGTGAGCTCAGTGCAGCTTTGACTGCTCCCAGCGTGAACTCAGTGCTCCCAGTGCAGCCTTAACTGGTCCCAGTGTGAACCCAGTGCTCCCAGTACACCCAGTTCAGCCCCAGTGTTCCCAGTGCAGCCTTGATTGGTCGCAGTGCCGCCGCAGTGCAGCCTCGGCACTCGCAGCTCCGTTTGTCCTCACGGGTCCAGGTTCAGCCTTAACTGCCCCCAGTTCAGCCTCAGATGCCCCCAGTGCAGCCCCATCTGGCCCCCAGTGCAGCCCCATCTGGCCCCCAGTTTAAGCCCCGTGGCTCCAGGTTCAACGCTTCCACTCCCCACAGCTCTATGGGTCACACGGGGTGTCCATGGGTCAGTGGGCAGGTCCATGGGTAAGGGGGGGTCCCGGGGTCCCTCCTGTCACGGTGCCCCCCCCGCAGGTCACCCCCGGTTCTTCAATCAGCTGTTCTCGGGGCTGGACCCACATGCACTGGCCGGGCGGCTGCTCACCGAGGCGCTCAACACCAGCCAGTGCGGGGGGGGGGGGGGCATCATCACCATGGGGGGGGTGGGCCCCACATCCTCATTGGGAGGTCCCCATTGTCCTCATTGGGGCGGTCCCCAAATCCCCTTGAGGGGGTCCTCATCCTCCCCATGGAGGGGTCCCCATTATCTCCATCATCCCCATCGGGGGGGGATATCCGTTGTTTCCATGGGGGGTTCCCCACATCCCCATGGAGGGGGGCTCCATCATCCCCATGGTGGGGGGTCCTCATCCTCACTGGGGACACATCCCCCATTGTCCACATTGCGGGGCTGCCCACATCCCCATGGTGGTGGGGGCATCATCCCCATAGAGGGGTTCCCCACATCCCCAGTGGGGAGGGTCCCACTTTCCTTATGGGGCCGCCACATCCCCATCGTTGGGGTTCCCCATCGGGAGGGTACCCTCTCTCACCCCTATGGGGGGCTCCCCCCACTGGGAGCGTCCCCAAGAGGGGCTGTGTGTGTGTGTGCCCCCCCCCAGGTACACGTTCGAGGTGGCACCGGTGTTCGTGCTCATGGAAGGGGTGGTCCTGGCCAAGCTCCGGGAGCTCGTGGGCTGGAGCAGCGGCGACGGCATCTTCGCTCCTGGTACCGGCACCGGCACCACACAGGGGGGTGTCCCTGTGCTCCCCCCCTCCCCGGGATAACACCAATCCTCATCCCCCGGCAGGAGGCTCCATGTGCAACATGTATGCCATGAACGTGGCGCGGTTCCAGCGCTTCCCGGAATGCCGGAGCCTTGGAATGATGGCGCTGCCGTGCCTGGCGCTCTTCACCTCCTGCGACGTGCGGGCACCCGCGGCACGACCGTCCCGTTGGCCCCATGGCGGGAGGGGGAGGCGCATCTCCATCTGCGGGGGTCTCCATCATTCCGATTGTCCCCATCTGGGGGGTTTCCCATCATCCACATGAGGGACACCCCATCATCCCCTTGGGGGGGTCCCATCATCCCCAGGGCAGGCCTATGGAGCATCCCCATTGGGGGGTGTTCCATTGTCTCCATTTGGGGGGTCCACATCACCACCGCAGGGGGGGAAGCAGATATCGTCCCCATCAAGGGGTGCCCCATCGTCTCCATCGGGGGGGGGGTCCCCACCATCCACAGGGATTTGACCCCCCCCTCTCCCTGCTCAGAGCCATTACTCCATCCAGAAGGGAGCCGCATTCCTGGGCATCGGCACTGACAACGTGCGCCTGGTGGCCACCGACGAGAGGTGCGAGCCGGGCTGATCCCGGTGGATCTGCGGCTCCGCTGCCCCGGCTCTGCTCCCACCATGGGTCTGTTCCCATCCCGCAGGGGGAAGATGATCCCTGAGGAGCTGGAGAAGGAGATCCAGAAGGCCAAAGCCGAGGTGAAGGAGTGGCAGCCTGGATGTCCCCCTGCTCCATCCCAACGTCCCCTGTCCCATCCTGATGTCCCCTGTGCTGTTCCAGCATCCCCTGCCCCACCTCAAAATCCACCACCCCATCCATCCTGACACCCCCTGTCCCATCCCGGTGTCCTGCAGGGTGCGGAGCCGTTCCTGGTGTGTGCCACATGCGGCACCACGGTGTTGGGTGCCTTCGACCCTCTGGGCGCCATCGCGGATGTGTGCGAGCGCCATGGCCTCTGGCTCCATGTGGATGTGAGCACCGGGAAGGGGGGGGACACACATGAATCCCTTTGGAATCCCCCTGTTCCCAGCGCTGATCCCTATCCGTGTCCCTGCCCACAGGCAGCGTGGGGTGGCAGCGCTCTGCTCTCCAGCAAGCACCGGCACCTCCTGGCTGGCATCGAGAGGTCAGCGCCGCTCCCGGCTCCCAGCACCCCACAATCCCAAGATCCCAACTGGGGGGGACCCCCTCTTCCCACAGGGCCCACTCCGTGACCTGGAACCCGCACAAGATGCTGACAGTGGGGCTGCAGTGCTCGGCATTCCTGCTCCGCGACACCTCCGTGCGTGCCACCTCCCCTTCTCCTCCTCTCCCACCACTGTGCCCTGCCCCATCCTGATGTCCCATCCCAATGTCTTCTGCCCCATCCTGATGCCCCATCCTGATGCTTGATCTCGACACCCCATCCTGCTGCCCCATCCCACGTCCCATTCACACATCCTGCTGCCCTATCCCCACTCCCCCATCCCATATTGCATCCTCTACCCCATTCCATGTCCCATCCCCAATCCCAATGTCCCATCTTCTACCCCATCCCATGCCCCATCCTCTGCCCTGTCCCTTGTCCCATCCCCACATCCTGCTGCCCCATCTTCCTGCCCTGTCCTCTATCCCATGTCGCATCCCATATCCCATTCCCTGCCCCATCCCACAAAACGGGGGTGTTGCCCCCAGATCCCCCCTAGTTGCTAGTTTCGGGGTGACCCCTGTGCCCCCCCACAGGGTCTCCTGCAGCGCTGCCATGGCTCCGGAGCCACGTACCTCTTCCAACGGGATAAGTTCTACGACATGTCCTACGACACCGGGGACAAGACCCCGCAGTGTGGCCGGCGCGTGGACTGCCTCAAGCTCTGGCTGCTCTGGAAAGCCATCGGCACCCAGGGGCTGGCCCAGCGTGTGGAGCGAGCCTTTGCCTGCACCCGGTGGGTGCCCGGGGCTGGGAATGGGGGCACACAGCCCATGGCCCCTCTGCTCCTTTGACCTCCTGTTCTGCATCATCCCAGGTACCTGGCAGAGGAGGTGAAGAGGAGGGATGGCTTCGAGCTGGTGATGGAGGTACGGAGCCACAGCAAGGGGAGTTTAATGTGTGTAGCCCCACACATCACCCCACCATGGCCCTGTCGGGGGGCTTCGTATGACCCCCCCATATACCACCATGCCATGGCCCTAGGGTGGGTTTAATGTGTCCCCCCATTTAATACCCTCCAGCCATAACCAAGGGAGTGGTTTTAAACCATTCCCCATTTAACACGACCTATCCAAGGCCTCGGGATGGGTTTTAATGTGCCCCCCGTATAGTGTTGTAGCTCCAAGAGTGGTTTTTAATGCCCCCTTGTACAGCATCACCAAGTGCTGGGCAGCAGAAGAGACCTGTCCCAAGCATAGGGGTCCCCACATGGGCCTGGGGGTGGGAAATGTTGTGTTCCCCCCGTGTGTCCGTGTGATCTCTTCCCTTTTCCTCTTCCCCCCACCCCCTGCAGCCGGAGTTCATCAATCTCTGCTTCTGGTTTGTGCCCCCCAGCCTGCGGGGCCGTGAGAGCTGCCCCAACTACTGGCCCAGCCTGGGCAAGGTGGGAGCTGGATCCACCGGGATCCTTGGGGGGGGGGGGGGGGGGGGGGTGATCCCAAACCCCCTCCACCCCCCCAACCCCTATGTGTGTGTGTGTCCCCTCCGCAGGTGGCCCCTGCCATCAAGGAGAGGATGATGAGGAAGGGCTCCATGATGGTGGGGTACCAGCCCCATGGCACCCGCGTCAACTTCTTCCGCCAGATCGTCACCAGCCCCGCGGTCACCAGGGCAGACCTGGACTTCTTCCTGGATGAGATCGAGAGGTTGGGATGGGACCTGTGAGCCTCCCCCCACAGACCCCCCCCATCCCTGAGGAACAAGAGCAGAGCTCCACATCCCCCCTTCTCATCCATCCTACCTCCAATCCGGGTTAAAGACACTCCAAAACCTACCAGGATGGGGGGAATAAAACCATTTACTGATCCATTTTGGGGGTGCCCCCCCCCCCCCAGGAAAGGAAGGGGAGGACTCATTCATCAGTCCTGGAGCAGGTCAAACATGTTGGGGTCCATGCTGGTGGGGTGCAGGAAGATGCAGTCGGGGGGACATGGCTTTGGCCTCGTGGCACAGGCTCCATGCGCGCAGCATCTTGAAGCTCTGGAGCATGATGCTGTGGGGATGGTCCTCCTGGATCTGCTCCAGGCGGTTCTTCTCCAGCTTCAGGCACATGATCCCAGCCTCCTGCCATTGCCTCCCAAATCCGCATAGGATCCCTCTCTGTTAAGCGACGAGGAGGTGGTGGTGCGATGGGGTGACATCGGGATGCAGCAGGAGCACCCATGAGCTCCTCCTCCTCCATCCCAACGGTGTCATCCTCATCCCGGAAGCGCTGGAGCAGGATGGAGGCCTCCTCCCTGGGCCCTCTCACAGCCCCTCATCCGGTGCACAAGGAATGCAATGCAGCCTTGAAGCCAAAGGAGACAAGAAGCAGGATTTAGCCACACGTGTGCCCAGTTACAGGATGGAGCATGCTCTGGAGCTCTGGACCGCTCCCTGAGACACCTCAGTGGTCACGGAGCCACTCCGGTCGCTCCAGCAGGGAATGGGCAATTGCCTGCTTCCTGGAGCAAGGAGCAGTGGCAAAGGCTGCCAAAAGTGAGGAGCAGGTCACAGACCAAAGAGAGGAGATGAGCGGCAGCCTGCAGCCATGGGGGTGTAGCATGGGGCAGGTAAGGGGGTGAGGAGGGAAAGATGGGGACAGGGAACCTGACAGCAAGAAAGAAGCAGCAGAAGTAGGGAGGAGAGGCAGGGCTGAACAACAAGAATAAGGACAGGAAGGAGGATGGAAATGCAGGAAACCAGGAGCAACGAGAGGAAAACAGAGGCTGGAGTGAGGACAGACACGGACTGACAGAAAACAGCGACAGGGAGCAGAGCGAGCCAAAACAGGACAGCAACAGAAAGAGATGGATGCGTATGAGGCCAAGGAGCTGGGAAAAGGAGAACCAGCGATGGACAAAAGAGGGAGAGGGCGCAGGACACACAAGAAGAGGACGAGTACAGGGGAGCAAAGCACAGGAGAGGAATGGACAGGGAGAGGGCAGGACACGCAAGGAGCACCAGGGTCCAACAGCTCAGGACTCACCGCAGCTCTCGCCACTGATGAGTGAGTTGACAGCTCGGATGCTTCTTTGCCTTCCCCTCCTCTTGCACGGCTCACGGAGCTGTTCCCCACCTACGAGAGCACACGGTGGCGGGGGCTCAAAGCCCAACGCACGCAGCACGGCCGTACCGTGGCCTGCTTTGAGCCGTGGAGGGGAACCTTCCACACCCAGGTTCTCTCTTAGCACGGTGCCTTCCCTTTCTTCTTCTTCACCCCTCTTCGGCCTCTCCGCCTTCAGCTCCAACCCGTCCACAGCCACCGAGCGTGTGCCCACACAAACCTGCTGCAGGCGCAGTCAGCAGCACCCCCCCGGCTCCCCAACGCCGGCAGCCAGCGGGCAGGGGATCCCCCCCTGCTCCCGCCGAACGGGCTCGCTCGCCCCCGGTACCGGGACCCTCGCCCTGCGCGCCGCCATCGCTGCTCCGCATGCCGACGGCGCGCCGGAGAGGCCGAAACGCCGCACGGAGAACACCGAGCCCCGGCCCGTAGCACTCGGGAACGCCCGGCGGAGCGGCGGCGGCGTTTCCTTACCGGGATAGAGCAGCGAGCGAGCGGCACAAGGCAGCAGGAACGCACCGGGGAACAGCAGCGGGGAATATAACAGCGCCATCGCAGATGGGTAGAGCCAGGGCTGCAGTACTGCCCTCTGACCACGGGATGGCAGCAGCAAACGGCGCTCAGCGCCTCCAGCGGCTGCAGTACCGAGGTTTGGCCACACGATGGCAGCACCCGCTCGCTTACCCGGTACCGCGGAGGCTCCGCGGCCCCGTTCACACCCTCCGGGGGCAGCAGCTCCTTTGCCGTGGGGACTGGGCTGGCGCTTCCCGGCCCCTTTCCCGTATCCCGGCTCCAACAGTCGCTGCCTCCGCACCGGAACCCATCCCAGGCCTTTGCCTCTGGTGGCAGAACAAAGGTGGGGCTGTTCCGGGCCTGATCCCCAAGCACAGAGGCACGTCCATGGTCAAGATGCTGCCGAGCCGATGACCGTCACTGGCGGTTCCAGCTGTGCTCTGGACCAGGGTGAAGCTCTGCAGCCCCTGCCACTGCTGCCACAGTGCCACCAGCATGGCAATCCACCCTCGCTTTGCCACCTGTAACTCCAGAGAGGCACTATGCAGATGGAGGTTCAGGTTCTGGTGTGGTATGTCTGCCTTCCTTTAGCTGGTTTATTCCCTTAGGGGGTTGACTTATGTTGTCACCAAGAGGACATTTCCACTGTGCTCCTGCAGGAGGGATGGGGCTAAGAACCATGAAAACCCACCCAGAGACCCCAGAAAAGCCTCAGAGCAGTCCCAAACCACCCTGGAGACCCTGCAATGAGTCCCCTGCGCTTGCTGCAGTGCCAAGGGGGTGGCCCCATGGCAAAAACCAAAGCCCAGAGCAGTCAAGATGAAGGAAAAGCTTCGGATCCAAACGTAGCCCCATAGGCACCGAGGCAGGGCCTCCACTGGCATCACTGTTGCTGGACCCCCAGGAGGTTCCTTCCTGCAACCCCTTCAATGGGCATCCCTGTGTGGTTGGATCCCCAGCCCCAAGGCAGGGCAGGAGGAGATCTTGGTCCCAGGGTGAGGGTTAGAGGGAGAGTGGGGGCCGCACAGAGCTCCTGGTGCAGGGGTCCAGCTCGGAGCCCATTTGCAGGGGTAAAGAAGCACACGGCTCACACTGCCCTGAGAAAGGGTTTAATGGGGAGGGGAGGCACTGCTGCCCCTGTCAAAGGGCTGGGGGGATGCTGCGGAGGACACACACTTAGGCACACTATGTACAGAGCCACACAGGTAACCCCAGCTCCCTGCCGCCATCCCTGTGCTGGGGATGAGCAGGTCGAGGGGAGAGGCACGGGCTTGCCAAGCAAGGAACGACCCCGGTCCTGGCAAAGACTGGGCTATGAGGAGTGGACAATGGGAACACGGGGACGGCGCCTGCCCCCACGGCTGGGAAGGGTGGAACTCTTTGGTTTCGACATTAAGACTGCACAGGGCCACCGCTTCCAAAGGGCCAAGGGAGCCCCAGCAAGGTTCCAGGCACTGGGAATGGAAGCGCTCGGTGAAACCATTGCCTCCCCAGTGCAAGACGTGGCCTGAAGCACCCGACCGGGGCTGGGGCCGGGGCTGGGCCTCAGCAATGTCCCCCCCTCCCCACACATCCGCATGCCAGAAGGGCCCAAACGTGTTTGGTACCCCCCCCCCATCCCCTGCGGTGCAGACGGGCCCACCTGATGCCCGGTACCTCCTGCTTAAGACAGGGAGTTGAGGAAATGGCTTTCCCCTGCCAGGGTGCTCAGCATGGAGCTCATGTCCCCCACAGCCATGTTGGCACCCCCGGATGCAGGCAGCAGAGCCCCAGCAGGGCTCGGGGGCCCCGGCAGCAGCGCGGGCAGCTCCGGTTCTTCCACGATGGCAGCAAAGTCAAGGTGCGTGTTCTCCAGGTCCAAGGAGTCCAAGCTGTTGGCCACTTGCTCCCCCGAATCCAGGTAGTGACACGAGCTGCCTTTGAGCCCCTCCATGCTCCCCCCATAATGCCCAGGAGCCCCACAGCTTGCTGCCGTTTGGCCCAGCAGTTTATGCCCACCTTTGCCCATGTGTGTGCCCTGGGCTGGGTAATAATGCAGGGCGTTATTGGGCCCCTCAAGTGTGGGGCGGGCAGGGAGCAGGCGATGCGCGCGCCGGGAGCTGGCTTCCATTGCCTCATAGGAATGGCTTGGCTGGGGCAGGTGCCCTGCGTAGTTCAGGTTGTTCGGGTGCCCTTGGGGTTTAGGGCCGCCGGGCGGATGCGGCCCCAGCTCAGGGTTGAAGCATGGGGCATGAAGGAGGTGCTGGGTCTCTGGCAGAGCCTGCGGGTTCTCCGCTTTGGGTTGGTAACCGGGGCACTGCATGGCGTGGCACTGCCCAGGCTCGGTGCCGGGGCGCAGCGCAGCCTCCCCTCCCTTGGGGACTGCTTGGGCTCCCCACATCAGAGCCTGCTGGGCCTGCACGTAGCTCCGGACCATCACCTCCTTGCTCTGCATGGTGGGGGTCTGGTCTCTTCTCCCGCTCGGGCTCAGCATGCCCATGTAACCCATGGGCGCCTGCTCCTCAGGCTGGAAACCTCCGTGCCCTGCGTTCACGGCTTGGCCGAAGGATGCCGGAGGCTGCAAGTGCCCAGCGAGTTTGGGGTTCTGGCAGGGAGCAAGCGCTGGGGTAGGGGCTGGGTACCGCTGCTCTGATTTGATGTGCGGTCGGTTGAGCCGGTGCCCCCCGGGGTACCCGTTGTCCTGGCACGAGCTCACAAGCCTGGGCTGCTGCCCGCAAGCGCCGGGCAGTTGGTACTCGGTGCTCTGATGGTGAAAGGGTGACCCAGCCATGGCACTGACCCCGGGCTGCCCGGAGCTCATCTCCACGTTGCTTTGGGGATGCTCATCCCACGGCGCAGGCACGGCCCCGGCGCCAGCGTGCAGCATGGTGAAGTGCTGGTTCAGCTGGCACTGCGGGAGGCAGAACTCGGGCTGCAGTAAACCCTCCTCCATGTCCCTGGGGCCTCCTGGGTTCAGCTGCAGGCACGCCGCAGGCCGGTGGCTGCTGCCATAGGGAGCTTCACACTGGAGCTCCGCGCCCGCCCTATGGCACGGGAAGCTTTCCTCGGCGTACTCCAAGTACTGCTCCAGCCCTGCCAAGGCAGGCTCCGGGCCTGGGCTCTCCAGGAAGACGTGCTCAGCGAAGCCTCGGCGCTGCAGGCTGCCATCGGGGCCACCCAAGGGCTGCAGAGCGGCTCTGCCGGCGCCCGGCACGTTGACGTTGCCCACGCTCTTGAAGCGATGCACCCTGGGTGCAGCGGGAGCGTTGGCCGCGCTCCGGGAAGGGTCGCTGGCCCGGCGCACGCTGCTGCGAGGCACCAAGGGATGGGGAGCAGCGCCCGCGCAGCCGGGGGGGTCATTGGAGCTGTGCCTCCGCAGCAACCCATTGGCGAGGGCGCGGGGCTCCGCCGGCCCGGCGCAGTGCCCTGCGAAGCTGCTGTGGGCACCCATGCCCGCCCGCTCCACGCTGGGCAACGGCGTTGGGGGGGGACCGCCTGTGGCCGCGGCGTATTTGGCCTTGAGTCGATAGCGCTGGGCTGGGGTAAGGCTGCCCACCCCCGGCAGCCCCCCGCCGTGGCTGGCATCGCTGGAGCGTCGGGATGCATCCGGAGAGATGGGGTCGTAGCCATCGGGCAGGGCTGCGGCGCCGGGCACGGCCCCGGCCTCGCCGCTCGGGTACGGGCCGGGCAGGTACGGGGACACCAGGGACGAGCGCCGGCTCACGGTGTAGGCTGAGCTCACGGTGCTGGTGCCGCTGCTGCGGCGCTCGCTCAGAGCTGTGCCCATCCCTGCTGCCGCCAGGCGCCGGTGCGAGGCGGCCGCCGGCGGCCTGGGCATCTCCCCTGGAAAGAAAAGGAGGAGTCGGGACAAGGGGCACGTGGCCGTGCGGCCGGGAGCAGGATGCGGCCTCTTCCGTGGTTAGTGCCTGGCCGGGACAGGAGGCAGATCCAGGGGTGGCAACAAAGAGGGGGCAAAAGATCGTTTAGAATCAATGAGGTTGGAAAAGACCTTTAAGATCAAGCCCACGGATGGGGGGGGTCCACCACGAGCGAAGGGAAGGTGTGGAAACCCCTCTGGCCGCAAACCAGACTTCTCTTGGCACGGGACCGGCCCCGTATCCGGGTGGGAGGGAAGCGCAAGCTCACCGGCTCCGGGGATGGGTGGCAAATTCAGGCCCTTGGGAGCTGATGGCTTCCTCATCTGCTTCAGTTTGTCTATGCGAAGGTTCTCCAGCTTGTGGAGGGCCATGAGCCCCGAGGTGCCCATGGGCTCGCCGGGCGCATCCTCCAGTGTGGACAGGTCCTCGTAGCTGCCGCCGGCGTTGCCGGCCATCTCCACCCCGCTGTCGTTGTTGGTGGTGCTGCCGAGGGGGGAATGGCCGCTGCTGCACGATGACTGCCCGCCAGGGCTGGGCTGGGGCTTCTAGGGGGGACCCAAAGACATGAACCAAGGAGAAGGGGGTCAGACACCCACTGCGAGACCCCGCTCCCATGCAACCACCGCAGCTCCTTACCAAGGCCAAGTCGGGCACCAAGAGTTTGCCGTCATCCTTATGGCCGTCGCCGGGGCCGTTTGTGTCTTTCTCCTGCTTCATGTCTGGGGGGCCGCTGGGGGTGGGCAGGGGACGCCCCGGCACCGCGTCCCCTCGGTGCTTCTTGGTGACGTGGGCATCGGGGCCGTGCACCGTCTTCACGTGCTTGCGCAGCGAGCTGGGGTCCGTGTAGCGCTTGGTGCAGCCCGGAATCTTGCACACGTAGGGCTTCTGCCGGGGCACGGGGGGGGATGAAGGTGCTAGCGCTGACCAGAGACCCCTGGGAGTGCAATGAACACCCCTCCCAACCCTCTCCAACAAGCGCAAGAACGGAGGGTAAGGAGGGATCCAAGAGGCTGCGTCCCCTTTGGATAGGGGATGAGGATGCTACAGCAGGGACTCGGAGGAGGTCACAGGCAGCTGATGGGGTTAAAGGGACCCTGGTGGGATTGCAGGTGACGGAGGGAAGGAACAGGGCCCAGCTATTAGAACACCCAAGGGACACAGGGAGTTTTCAGAACACAGGACTGCTTAGGAGGCCCACGGGGAGCCCAAAGGGGTGCAGAGAGCCCCGGGCGGGTCCGTACCTCATTGGAGTGAGTGCGGTTCTGATGCTTGGCCCGGTCAGAAGCGTTGGAGAAGGCCTTGTTGCAGCCCTCGTGTTCGCACACGTAGGGTTTTTCGCCCGTGTGCGAACGCAGGTGGGTCTTGAGGTTCTCCAGGCGTGAGTAGGCTTTGTTACAGCCCTCGAACTGCGCGGGTGAGGAGGGTGAGAGGGGCCGTGCACCTCGCACAGAGCCTGTAGCACACCTACCCATGTCCCCCTTATGGCCATGGCATGCCCCTCACCACGCACTGCCCCGCTGGGCTGTGGCCAAGCCTGCTCTGTACCCCTTTACCTTGGGTGCATTTCTGCTGTGGCACTGGTTACACACTGCCACACGTGAACCCCACTCCACCATAGGATCACGGAACGGTTTGGGTTGGAAAGGACCCCGAGATCATCCAGTTCCAACCCCCAAGGACACCTCCCACTAAACCCAAGGCTTCATCCAACCTGCCCTTGAGCACCGCCAGCGATGGAGCATCCACAACTTCCTTGGGCAACCCATTCCAGTGCCTCAGCACCCTCACAGGGAAGAGCTCCTTCCTTATACCCAACCTCATGCGCCACCATGCTCGTGTCCCACCTCGTTTTCCCAGCTCAGCCGAGGCGTTGCAAGGGCCCTTGCCAGCTCACCGTGCACTTGTGGGGCTTCTCGCCCGTGTGCCGTCGCATGTGCACCACCAGCATGTACTGAGCCTTGAAGGGTCTCTGCTCCCGGGAACACGCTGCCCAGTGGCACACGAACTCCTTCTTCTCCCCATGGATGTGTTCGTTGTTGATGTGCTGAGGAGAGAGGGGCGTCACCAGAGACTGAGGCGGATAGGGGTGCCGATAGAATACCGTGAGGGAACGGACAGAGAGGGACTGGGATGGTGGCTGGAGACACCAGGGGACGGGCAAAAGCAGGGTGGTCAGATGATGTCCACCAGTGGATGCAGGAGGTGGTTTTTGGGGCTGTTCTGGGAGGCCCAAGAGAAGACACAGGGGTCAAGGTGGCCTGAGGTGTGGTGAAGGGGATATAGGATCGTAGACGAGTTTAGGGTTGGAAAGGACCTTCAGATCCTCCAGTTCCAACCTATATGACAGCTATATAGGACAGTTGTAATGTCTGCAGGGAGGCGAAGAGCAGAGGAGGGAGTCTGGCTGCATCAGTGGTCCATGAGAGCTGCCACAGGCATGAGGACGGCCGGATGGGATGTACCCCTTAGGGACACGGTATGGGAGGGCCACAAGAAGTGGAGGATGCAAATCCTTCCATTCCTAGGGGCCGCTTCCAACAGGGTGCACGTGTGCTGAGCTCTTCGCGTAGGGAGGGGAGCAGCTCAATATAGGCCAGTAGGAGCTGTGGGTGCACAAAGGGGGGATAACACCCAGAAGCCTGAGGGCACCCTCTGCGCCTGTGTATAGCCAGGCAGGACCCGACTCACATGCACGAGCTGCTCCTGCGTGTCAAACTCCTTGGCACAGCCATCCCAGTAGCAATTGGTTTCGTACACAGCCTCCGACTCGGGTTTCCCATCCTCCTTCTCCAGCTCTTCCCGAGCATCCAGCATCCCCAGCAAGGGGTCCTGGGGGAGCGCAGTACCCCGAGGTACGTGCTCCCGTTACTGAGAGTGGTGCCAGGGGGAAGTGGGGTGGGATGGGGGGGTCTCAAGGCTTGGGCAGTACCTGGGTGCCTGTGGAAGCTGGACTGGAGATGTCACCCTCGGATCTCTCCTCTGGGTATTTGCCAGCCAAGGGGCTGCTCAGGCTCCACTCCAGCTTCAGCTGCTACCAGGGCAGGGGGGAAAGCAGTGAGCAGCGGGATGCTCGCTGGACCACCGCTGGCACGGGCGCAAGGGCCCCTTACCTGGCACTGCTTGAGGGTCCCACGAGCTGGGGTGTGATGCAGGAGCCCTGGGCGGGTGGACAGGGCTTCATGGGAGCTGCATGGTGGTGCTGCTGCTGCGCTGTGGCTGTAAAGGTGGCCTTGGCCCTTCTGCTGAGCCGGGGGACTCTGATATCCCAGCGACGGGCTGCAAGGAGCGAGAGGGATGAGCAGGTGATGCCATCGGAGCGCAGGGATCCCAGGATCCACCATCCCGCCCCGCTCCCACCTTCCCCCAGGCATTCCCCAAGCTGGGAATGGGCATTCAGGCTCCCAGCCTCAGCGCCTGCATGCGTGGTGCCCACCTGAGGGTGCTGATGGAGAGGTGGCCATAGGAGCCACTGGCAGAGGCACAGCGGGAGTTGATGAAGGCCACGAGGGAGTTGGGTGAGGTGCGGATGACCGTCTGCAGGTCAATGCTGGAGTCCGACAGCGGTGAGATGGACAGGGCCCGCTTCTTGCCCAGCTTGCCTGCGGCACGGGGCGTTGAGAACCGTGAGCCTGGGGTGGCAGCACAGAGACCCTCAGTATGGGTCCTAGGAGGCTGAAGAAACCCCCAGGGACACAGTCCTGGTGCCCTGGAGCTTAAAGGAGGACCCTGGCTGTGCCAGTTCACTTCTGGTTTAGAATGGAAACGGGGTATTTCAAGTGGAAGGGACTACAGTGATCGTCTGGTCCAGATGGCTGACCAGTGTGGTGCTGTAGAACCCAACACCTGCCCAAGGCACTTACCATCACCACTGTGGTGCTCGGCTCCTGGCACCAGCCCATAACCACGGTGACCACTCATAAGGTTTGACTGGTGGCATAAGGGGAAATCGAGTCCTGGCAGGGGCGAGGAGAAAGACGGGAAGAGCATAAGGGTGAGTGGCACGAGGGGGAAGGAAGTCCCTTGAGCACCCCTGAACCCAAGCACTGAATCTGAAGCCGGATGCTCCTTGCGCCGTGCCCGGCACTGCTCAGGTACCAGGCTGAGGGGGGATGCGACCGACCTGGTGGTCCCGGGGCACCTGGAGCTATTCCATGGGGCGGGCGCAGGCAGCAGCGCTCGGCGTAGCCGCTGCCCGGGGAGCTGACGGGGTTGAACATCTCTCGGCGGAGCCTGCCCAGGCTCAGGAGCGCATCGGGTCCGCGCTGTGGGGCTGGAGCCGGCGGGCGCCTGAAGCAGGGAGGACAAGGGTGGGATGCGCGCCCCGCGCCCGCCAGGGAGCGCAGCAGCACCGCGCCCCGCGGCCGTATCCGCACCCGTATCCGCACCCTGCGCCTGTATCCGC
The DNA here is from genome assembly GCF_028554395.1 of Pezoporus wallicus. Taxonomy (NCBI): domain Eukaryota; kingdom Metazoa; phylum Chordata; class Aves; order Psittaciformes; family Psittacidae; genus Pezoporus; species Pezoporus wallicus. Next base: position 25,362 of record NW_026639534.1, on the reverse strand, counting down.
ACCCGCATCTGTGCCCGTATCCGCACCCGCATCCGCACCCCGCATCCGTACCCGCACCCTGCGCCTGTATCCGCACCCGCATCTGCGCCCGTATCCGCACCCCGCACCCGTACCCGCACCCTGCGCCTGTATCCGCACCCGCATCTGCGCCCGTATCCGCACCCCGCATCCGCACCCGTACCCACACCCTGCGCCTGTATCCGCACCCGCATCTGCGCCCGTATCCGCATCCGCATCTGTGCCTGTATCCGCACCCGCACCCCGCATCCGTACCCGCACCCTGCGCCTGTATCCGCACCCTCATCTGTGCCCGTATCCGCACCCCGCACCCGTACCCGCATCCGCACCCGCACCCTGAAAGCTCCCAGCGTGGCCCTGCCCTCACCCTCTGTGCCCCCCCGCAGACCCTGCCCCACTGCCAAGGGGGCACTGCCAAGGTGGGGAGGTGACAACAGGGAAACGGCGTCACCCGCATCTTGGGGCACAGACACAAACGTCGAGGGGCCCAGGCAGAGGAACCGGGCTAGGGACCACCTGACTCAGCTCTGGGGCCCCCTGCCCTGCCATAGTGGCCCCTGGCGTTTACTTTCCCTTGCTCCCTCCCACATGCAGATATCCTGGTGCTCCCCCCCCCCCTTCAGGGTGCTTCCCCCTGCCCTAAGGGCTCCCACTTTCTCCCTGGACCTGGGGGGGGGGGCATTCCCCACACTTTGCTGGATGTTCCTGGAAGGAAGAAGGGGATGGTGCAAGAGGAGATGCCTGTGGGGCCAGGGCGCAGCCCCCACCGCATCCCTCTCCTCCTTCTGCTGACATTGCAGAGACATAAACCATGCAGAAGGCTGCATGCCTCTGGTGGGCTGGGTGGGGACAGGAGGCGCAAGCCACGGTGGTTCCGTATCACCACAGCCGCCCGGCTCCATCACCCTCTGCAAAGCAAGCCTGTCTGTCCCCAGGCACCTCACGGCACGAGCACAGGGCACTTAACACACCCTCAGCACAAGGAGCACGGTACAGACCAAACCATTGCCCAGCTCCAGGCTGCCTCTGAGAGCCTGGCACAAGCAGTGATGCTGTTGTAGGGTCGCCCGTCCCACAGCTCCCCGGATAGGGACTTAGCAAGGTGGCCTCAGGCTCGGTGCTGTACTGCAACACCAGTGTGCGTTGCAGGAGGGGTGGAACACGCACGCGTGCACCCAGACACCCGCACTCGAGCACACACACACATGGGTGTCAAACCTGCGAGCCCGAACTGCCAAGCATGGATGCTCAGAACCATTGCGGGTCCAAGGACCCACGCTGGCGCCGTGCTCTGCGCTCCTCAATGGGGCCCTGCAGCAGCAGCACGTCCCACCCAAGCCTTGCCTTGCCTCCTGGTCCCCACCCTGCCTGCAGCTGGAAACCCTGCCCTGTCCCACCCTCCATCGCAGCCCTGCCCACAGGGCACAGCCCCATCCCTGCCCGCAGGTTCCTGTTCCTCTGCCCGGCTCTCGCTTCCGCTCATCTCCAAACCATGGCTGCACCTTCGGGTCCCAGCCTACATCTCCATCCCCTCCCATGGGCGCTGTCCTGCCCCAGGATCCCTGAGGGCTTGCTGAAGGACGGGAGCTCTGGAAGGAGGAGCAAGCACAGGGTGGGTGGCACTGGGAACAAGGTCTCCTGTCCCCTCAGCCTCTCCCCTCCCCTTTGAGAGACCCCAAACAAGGGGTCTGGGGCAGTGGGAGCCCCTCACCCCGCTGGGAACGGTGCTGGGCTGCGTTCGGAGCACGAGGGGGCGAGGGGGGCTGCAATTCTTCCGCATGAGTTGCCCCTTTGAAAGCTCGTCTCGGGGCTTTGTGCGAGTGTCAGCCAGGAAGAATGGGGCAGGGGGGGCAGCAGGGCAGGCAAAGAGGGAGGGAGGGACCCGCGAAGGTGATGTGGTGCTGGGGACAGGCAAGGGGAAGAGGAATGAGACTATGGGGAAGGGGGAGCAGAGGAGGAGCCTCTTACCTGCCCATGGAACCTGGGCCTTGATGCAAAGCCTGGGGAGTAGCTGCAGGGGAAGGCTCCCATCTGCTCCCCCCCCAAATCTAACCAAGCCCCTCACAGAACTCTGTCCTGTTTTGGAGTCTCTGCATGCAGCCACCCACGTGTATGCGCAGGGATGCATGAACATGCATTTGCACCTATGCAGAGAGCATCTGGGAGATGACAGGGGGTGGTTGGAGACAGGCAAAGCCAAAACCCCATTATCTCCCCTGCCTGAGAAGCATCACCTGGGCTCCCGCAGTCTGGGCTCATCACCAGCTCCTCACTCAAGTGAGAGCCCGCAGTTTGGTACCAGGGACTGTGTGCGCCCAGCCCAGCCCAAAGAGGAGGGGGCAGCAGCACCAGTGTGATGGGGGGCTCTGCCCTGGGCCCAGCTGGTCCCAGCAGCCTCCAGCTCCAGGCAGGTGGGGCACCATGTGTGGGGCATCTCCTGCTTCCAGGACCAGGCTTAATTCCCCCATCACCTTTGCGATGTCTTCTCGCCCTTGCTGTTAGCTTCATTTCATGCTGTGCCATGCCTGGCACGCGCCGTACTGCACACGTGAGCACGCGTGTTCATCCCTGCACAGTGACCCATAGTCCCTGCCCACCCGGCTCCAAGCGGGATGCTCAGGGTCCTGCTGTGCCAAGACAGCTTCTGCTCCTGAGCGCAGGCAGAAGGGAGGAGCTGGGCAGGGAGACGCAGCCTGCAAGGGCAGTCTGGAGGCAGCGGGAGCAGGGGGGCAGGATGGCAGCGACCCAGCTCCTCAGGGTGCCACACATTTCCTCTGCTGAGCACCAGCATGCTGGGGTGGGGTGGCGGCGCAAGGCAGAAAGCATCAAACCCAACACCCCCCCCTCCCAAGTTCCATCTGCTCCCCCCAGTGCAAAGGGTCCTCAGGGCATGGGGGGCCGCAGAAAGCACCAAGGCTCCCCCCAAGTCCCAGCAGTTCCCCCCAATGCAAAGGGTCCACAGGGCATGGGGGGGCGCAGAAAGCACCAAGGCTCCCCCCAAGTCCCAGCAGTTCCCCCCAATGCAAAGGGTCCACAGGGCATGGGGGGGGCAGAAAGCATCAAGACCCCCCCAAGTCCCATCTGCTCCCCCCAATGCAAAGGGTCCACAGGGCATGGGAGGCGGCAGAAGGCATCAAGGCCCCCCAAGTCCAAACTACTCCCTCCAGTGCAAAGCGACCACAGGGCATGGTGGGGGGGCAGAAAGCATCAAGACCCCCCCAAGTCCCATCTGCTCCCCCAATGCAAAGGGTCCACAGGGCATGGGGGGGCAGAAAGCACCAAGACCCCCCAAGTCCCATCTGCTCCCCCCAATGCAAAGGGTCCACAGGGCATGGGGGGGGCAGAAAGCATCAAGACCCCCCCAGGTCCCATCTGCTCCCACCAATGCAAAGGGTCCTCAGGGCATGGTGGGGGGGCAGAAAGCATCAAGACCCCCCAAGTCCCATCTACTCCCCCCAATGCAAAGGGTCCACAGGGCATGGTGGGGGGGCAGAAAGCATCAAGACCCCCCCAAGTCCCATCTGCTCCCCCCAATGCAAAGGGTCCACAGGGGATGGGGGGGGACAGAAAGCATCACCCCCCCCCCCCAAGTCCCATCTGCTCCTCCCAATGCAAAGGGTCCACAGGGCATGGGGGGGGCAGAAAGCATCAAGACCCCCCCAAGTCCCATCTGCTCCCCCCAATGCAAAGGGTCCACAGGGGATGGGGGGGTCCCTAAAGCATCACCCCCCCCCCCAAGTCCCATCTGCTCCCCCCAATGCAAAGGGTCCACAGGGCATGGGGGGGGCAGAAAGCATCAAGACCCCCCCAAGTCCCCTCTGCTCCCCCCAATGCAAAGGGTCCACAGGGGATGGGGGGGGACAGAAAGCATCACCTCCCCCCCCCCAAGTCCCCTCTGCTCCCCCCAATCCAAAGCATCCCCAGGGGCTCCCCGGACCCCCTTTAGCGGGGGAAGCCGGATGGGGCCGGCGGCGCGGGGGAGCCAATGGGAGCGGGGCCGGCGGCTCGCCCACCGCGGCGCTGCCTCCCCCGCCCGCCGCGCAGCGCAGCTCCGCGGCCCACCCAAGTCGCAGCCTATGGGCATGAATGCGAGCGCCGGGCGCAGCCGGGATGCGGGGAAGCTTCCCTCGGCCTCCTCCTGCCAAGAGCCTCGAACTGAAGCGCATTCCTGCTCCCCTCTGCCAAGAAAACACGGAGCGCAGCCAGCGGCGCCCGCCGTTGGAGCGGGGGCTGGCTCCAGACCCTGAACTCCGGAGCAGGAGGGGGGGGCAGGACTCAACATCCATCCTTTCCCCCCACCACCACCACCGCAACTCCTCCTTCCTCCCATCCCAGCTCCTTGCCTTTTCTTCCCTGCAAACACATCTAAAATGTGTCATCTGGCGCCAGTTTCCTGAGGACACTGGGGAGCGGGGAAGGGGGCAGAGAGGGGGAAGGAGGTGGAAGCGGGCTCGTAGCATGGGATGGCAGCGTTGATGGGTGGTGGAACCACCATAGGGGAGCCACGCGGCCCTGGGGGACCGGGGTGTGTGCGCACTCAACACAGGCTGCAGCGGGGCAGACCCCCAGCCCAGCTCCCACCTCGCACCAGGGATGCTCCTGGCTCCCAAAGGGTGCAGGCAGCCCGCAGCAGTGGGTGCTGTGCGGCACAGCGGGGTGGCTACCACCCAGCCCAGCACCCTGTCTGCGCCTCGGCATTGATCCCATCGCCTCCTGCCCCGCGCCCAGCCCCGGTAGGGTTAACCACGCTGGAGTCCCACTGTGGAGGAATGTGATGTCAGGGTTGGATTAGCCCATGCGGCCTCCATCCCAGCCACGATCCCAGCCCATAGAGCAGCAGCGCTGAGCTGTGTGTGGCACAATCCATCAACCCGCCCAGCACAGCCCCCAGCATGGGGGGCCTGGAGGAGGGCTCTGTGTGTGCATGCGTGGGGGCATCTGGGTTTCTGTAAGCACGAGCTTGGCCATATGTGTCTGCATGTGCGGAGAGGGGTTTGTGCTTAATGTGCATGGTTTTGGGGGGGGGGGGGGGTATGCTTGTGTGTATGTACACACAGAAGTGTTTGCATGTGTGCTTGTCTACATACGAGTGGGATGTTCCTATGAGCATGTGGGGAGCTAGAACGTGTTTGCAGGCCCGTTCACCCCAAGCCCTCACTCACTGATGAAGCAGGGAGAGGCAGAGAGCAGGACCAGCAGGGGCTGGGGAGGAGGGGGGCACCCCAAGAAGCCCCCCCCTGCACATCGTTTTCACCCCCTAAGGAGAGGTGGGCTCTAGCCCCATGATAGTCAAAGCACTGAGCCCTCATCTCTACCGCCTTGTGACCCCAGGTCAGCCACATGCCCAATTGGTTTAACCCTCTAAGGCCTTAGGGAAAACACTGCTCTGGCTCCGGATCTGCCCTCCTGCGCCGGGGCAGCGGCTCAGGCAGCAGCTCTGCATGCACCGAACAGAGCACACGGCGCAGGCTGCAGCAGCGCAGCTGGAAGAGAGCCCCTGTGGCCACCCAGGACCAAGGGCACGCACGGCAGGGCAGGGAGGAGCTGGCAGCATCACCGCTCCTCCAAGCTACGGCGTCTCCTGCCCGCGGTGCAGCCCGAGCCAGCAGCCAGGGGAAGGCACTGACAGGCAGAGATGGGGAAATTCCCCCTTGGAAAAAGCCCCTTTCCGTGCCCTGGGAGCGGGTTGGAGCCAGGGCAGCGCGCTCTGCGCTGGGGTCTGCATCCCCCGAACCCCACGAGCTTTCTCATCCCTGCCTCCTGCAGCAGGGATGCGCAGACCTCCCGCCCAGCCGCCTCGCTATGGGTCTGACCCCAGTGTTAGGCCAGGCTTTAGGGCGAGCCCAAGCTCCTCTGCATGGGGCAGCTAATCTGCCCAGGACTGCAGCTGCCACAAAGGACATTGCTTCAGGTTCAGGGGGTCTGAAAGGGGACGAGCCAGGGTCATGAACCCATGCTGGTGTGAGCTGCCAAGCTCGTTCCAAGGTGGTCCCTTGCCTGGAAAAGATGAGGCAGGGAAGAACCAGCTTCATGTGTGGAGGGAAAGGGGCAGATCCGTCCATGCCAGAAGAGGTGCAGGACATCCTCCTCTCCCCCCTCTTCTCCCACCTTCATTCCCCATCCCACACCATTATTCCTCTCTGCCCTCCACACCACTTCCAGTACGGACCCGCGGTCCCTTCCCAGCACACCCAGCACCCCAGCCTTGTGCAAGGCACCATGCACCACCAGCCGTGCACCTCACCTCAGCAGGGGGCCAAACGATCCAGCCCCTCGCTCCCACATGCATCCACACCCACTCATGACCAGGCACTGACATGCCTTTAGACACGTTAACACACGCTAACACACGCATGCCTGGCGAAGAGGGGAACGTGGGGCTGCAGTGGCTCCCATGGAGGAGGGCTGCAGGGTGGGAGCTCCCATTTCCCCCCCCACCCTTAAAGCAGGGTCTGCCGGCCCTCAACCACAAGCCGAGCGGCTCAGGAAGCAGTGGCAAGCAGGGCAGGAGCCGTGGTGCTTGATAGGTGGTCCCAGGGCCGGCAGGCGATTGTCATGGGCTCGCATGGTATTTGCTTTGGCTGCCAGCGCGCTCACGCTTAACCCCTGCCGATTGCTCACACGAAGCCATTTCCCCGGGCCCTGCCTCCGCTGGGGTAAGGTTTTGGGGTGAGGGTAAAGGGGGGGGGGGGGCACGCACGGGAGCAGCTGCTCCAAGGAATTTTTATGTTTCCCCTTCCCTTCGCAGCGCTGGAGGGAAGCAGCAACATGGAACATGTGGGACCCATAAAAGCCCGGCTCGGAGTCATGGCTGCTCCTCCCCATGGCATCGAGGCATCGTCCCCAACCCAGCCCCACGGAGGGGCACCCCCCAGCACGGGGGCTGCGGTGCAGGGCTTCCTGCTGTCCCAAAGGTGGAGGAGGCATCTGCCCCCTCATTGCACTCAGGGGGGGTCACAGAGCCCCCTCCCACCCCAACAGCTCCATCCTGCAGGATCCCTCCGAGGATGGGAAGAGGAGGATGCGCAGGAGCTGGCAGAGACCTCAGCAGCGTTAAAGGCTTGGCTACACACCAGCAACCCCTTTTAGTCTGGGGATCTGCCTGTCTCTTGATGCGCCAAGGGCAGGGCAAGGGGAGCACAGCACAGGGGGATGTAGGGAGCATAAACTGCTCCTCCTTTGGGGCAGGAGCCACCTCTGTCTGCCCAGAGGCGGTGGTGGGGCTGCTCCCCAATGTCCTCAGCGATCCTGTGCCTGATGGGGCTCTTTAGGCTCTCCAGGAGTACCTGCCACTGACAGAGGTGGGTGCGCAACCGCCTGCCCTCCTGCTCCTTGGTTGGAGACCTGTGATGTCCACACATAGAGCCCCATCTCTGCCACTACGGGGGGCACCAAGCAGGGCTTTGCTCCCCCTGGATGAGGGTAGGAGGTGGCTGGTGGGATCGCACCACATCTGGAAGCATCCCCCCAGCCGCAGCCTCAAAGCTGGATGCAGCAGGGCTGAAACCTGACTCTGTTTTTGCTGCTTGTTCCCACTCGGAGGCAGCTATTTTATCAGCTGTTGGCCCTGTTATTGAGCGGCTTCTGGCGGGGTTTGATGTGCCCTAAGGATTGGGCTGTGAGCTGTGAGCATCCCTGGGGAAGAATCCCCTCCATCTCACCCAGGACCACCCCAATGGGCCTGTTCCATTACCAAATCGCTGGGATTTTGCCAAACACCAGCAAAAGCCATAAAGAGAAACTGAGGCACACAGAGAGAGAGGCTCCAGTGGCACAGATGCAAGACACCAACACACACGCACACAAACAGGCGTCCGTAGGGGATGCTCTGGGTGTAGGATTGCTCTCCCTTCTGACCAACTTCCACACACTTAAGGTTTCCCTCTTTTACTCTGTGAGATGGACAAGAACAGGCCCAGGGGCCTGTGGAAGGAAGGAAAGACAACAGCAGAAATCCTTTAGGGAAAGCTGACAAGCCAAAAACAAAGCTGGAGAGGGGCTTTGGACAAGGGATAGAGGGAGAGGACAAGGGGAATGGCTTTAACCTGCCAGAGGGCAGATGGAGATGAGCTCTTAAGCAGAAGTTGTTCCCTGTGAGGGTGCTGGGACACTGGAATGGGCTGAACAGAGGAGGTTTGGACGCTCCATCCCATCAAGGCCAGGTTGGACGGAGCCTGGAGCAAGCTGCTCCAGTGGAAGGTGTCCCTGCCCATGGCAGGGGTTGGAGCTGGAGGAGCTTTAAGGTCTCTTCCAACCCAAACCTGGTTCTATGATATTCACATGCATGTGAACACGGTCATGTCCTGAGCTGCACCGTGTCACACATCCTGGAAGCACCAATCTCCCCTCCCCAAGCCAGAGCTTGGGCTGCCCCAACACGGCAGCACAAGGTACCGGCGCTGACTCACTCCCCCCTTGGAAACCTGTGCTCCGGGGAGGTTCTGACTGCTCAGCCACATCCAGCACCGGGACGGGGAGGCAGTGCTGGGTTAGTTCCACTGCCTCCCACCAGACCAGCTACAGGGGCCTGGCAACATTCAGCTCCCAACCTGCTCCTGGTCCTGCGCTCGTCTTTGTGATGGAAAAGATGGAGCATGGGGGAGATGAGGACCAATCCTTCAGTGGCTTGGCTATAAGCAGCCTCACAAGGGTGAGGGTATGCACCGCTGGGCTCAGGTCGGTATATGGCAGGCTCCTCAGAGGTGCCAGCATCCTTGGGGAATTTGGGGGTCCTACCAAGCACATGGAGTTTTGGTGTGGATCTGCTGCAGGGTCTCAATTTCCAACAGACTCCCCTCAAAGACCCTTGCTGAGTAACAGTGGCCTTCACTGCGCTGGCAAAAGGCTGAAGGGAGGGTGAGGACCAAACCAGCTCCCAGCTCACACTAAGCAGAGACATATACATCAGTCAAGAAGCTTTGAACACCCACAACAGCATGGAAGGGACAGTAGATGCCTTTGCCATCCCCTGCTCACCACAGAGGCAGCTTCTGCCTCAGCTGGACACAGCAGATGCAGCCACACTGGGAAGTGTTCCTAGGTCTGAATTACTAAAGGTGAAACTTCATCTGGGTGCTTCCTCTTCCCTTTCCCTGCACCAAATCCCAGTGCCCACCCTCGGGACACTGCATCCACCAGCTCTGGTTTGCCACACGCAGCCTACAGAGCAGGCTGGGGTGGGGAAACTCCAGCATCTGGGTATCCAGAAGCATCCTCTGGGCCCCCACATCCCTTCCAGCACTGGGATGCGGCTGGAGCAGGCACTGGTTTCCCAGACCCCAAACACAGCATCGCAAATGCCACAGCCATTCCTCTGCCACATTCCTCTGCCTTTAACCTTCCTGCACTCACTGAGGGCTCGGGGTGGTCTGGGGGTGCCTTGCTGTGGTCAGACCCAAAGCGGCTGCATAGGCTGGAGTTAGCTCATGCTCAGCTGCAAACAGGGCTGCCAGGTCTCACCGTGCCCTGCATGGGGGTTCCTCACCCCACTCACCTGCCCCAGCCCCAGCTCTCTGAGCACTAAAGCCGGCAGCAGCCCCTGTGCAAGCACACTGGGGACGCTCAGAGCTGTCATAGGCAAGGACTCGAGGTGCTCCACAGGCAAAGTGCAAAAGCAGCTCTGCCTTCCCCCCAAGCCCAGGTTTCTTAAACTCAGCTCCTTGTTCCATGAAGGCTTGGACCTTTCATGGCCCTTTCCAACCTGGGCTCTTCGACGGTTCCTGGTTTTCCCAGGCATGGGACACTTCTGAGGCCGCCTCTGCTGCAGCCCGCACGGGCAGGGAAGAAGCAGCCCCAGGGCCTATGGGATGAGGGCTGGGAAGCACCAGGGACCGGGGCATCTTGGGGTGCACGGGATCTCCCGGCCGGGCTGTCAGGAGAGCAGGGGGACCCCCTTGTCCCAGCGCCAAATCCTCCTCCCTTCAAAGCCCTCCCAAGGTCCCGGGGGCAGCGGGTGCTGTTTGTGGGGATGTGCGGCCGGGTGCGGAGGCCCCCGAGGAGCCCGGCAGAGCCCCAAGTCCACCACGAGGTACCCATGGGTGGCCGGAGACCGCAGCAGCGGCGCGGCTGGCACCGCTCACCCTCGTGGGGACAGTCCCGTAGCTGCTGCGTCACTCGGGCCAAGGCTGCGGCTTCCACCCGCTCGGGACTCCCGGTCCAGCGCTCCCCACCCGCAGCGCTGGGAGCGCCCCGCTCCCTCCCGTGCTGCGAGGGGGTCCCCGGGCCGGCGCTGAACCCTCCCGGTGCGCGATCGCGAGGGGACGGGACGGGGAGCGCGGCGGGGCCCGGGGCGCTCTGCCCGGCCCTGGATGAGGCTCCCCCCCCCCCGGCTCTCACCCCACAGCGGGACGGGGCCCGGCGCTGCGCGGCGGAGCCTCTGGAGCCACCCCGGCTCCCGCGGGGAGCTCCCCACCCGCGGCCCCGACCCGCCGACGGCTCCTACCTCCGGGCGGCTCCGAGAGCGAGGCGGCGGGACCCGCGGCTCCGCGCTCCCTTCCCTTCCCTTCCCCCGGCTGCGGCTCGGTCCGGGCGAGAAGCGGCGCATCCAGGGGGGGACCCCGGTGGGCGGGCGGGACGGGACGGGAAGGGACGGCGCCCCCCGCACTTCCCGGCCCGCCCCGGGCTCCCGGGGGAAAGTTACCGGAGCCCCCGCAAAGGGGGTGGGTGGCGGGGGGGGGGGGGGGGGGGGGGGGGGGGGGGCGGGTCCCGGCACAACCGGGCTGCGGGTCCCGCTCCGCCAACTCGGGCGGCGGCGCCGGGAGCGCTCGGGACGGAGACCCCGGCCGGGAGCGCCGGCGGCTGCAGCCACCCCGAAAACCCGGGCTGGATCCTCCCGCAGGCTCGCACGCGGGACACGCGCGCCCGCCGCGGGCCTGCACACCCCGCACCGCCACGCGTGGGCACCCATGGCCGCGCACGGCACCCCGAGGCCCAGCAGCAGGCAGGGGCCGTGCGCCTTGGTGCGCACACGCGTGCACCTGAGCGCGGGTACACCGTGCATCCGTGTGCACCCGTGTGCAAGAACACGCCAAAGAGGTTGCGCACGGGCAAACGGGCACTCGTGCATCCCGAGTGCACAGGGCAATGCACAGAGCACCAGCACAGCACGTGTGGGCAGGAAGGATGCGCAGCCGACAGTTGACAGGGCCAGGGTCTGACAATCGCCCTGGGCCTTCACTGCATCAGGGGAGAGGCCAAAGGGTCCGGGAAAAGCAGATGGAGATGGGGGACCCACCCCACAGACAGGCAGTGTGGGCCCAGCACCTCCAGCAGACTGGGTACCGATTGAGACCCTGATGGAGGCTGGCCCAGCACAACAGCATCACTGAGTGGAGACCACCCTCCAAAGTGCCGGACACACCACACGGTCAGAGACTGCATCCCTTGGGATATCTCCCATGGACAACGGGAGCTGGTGCCTTACGGAGGACAGAGCCAACCGTGGCTGGCAGACACTGCTGGCAGCAGTGGGGTGCGAAATGCAACATATCCTGGCCCTCATGGAAGTGAGTCAACGACCTCCGAGAAACCCATTCCCTCCACGGGCATCAAAAAAAGACAAGTTAGGACTGGGCATCGCCTACCATTAACGACCCCAAACCCAAACCCTAACCTAACCCTAACCAACCCTAGTCATAACAAAAACCCTAACATTAACCCTAACCCTAACTAACAGTAACCCAAAACATAACCCAAACCGTAACCCAAAACCTAAACCTAACCCTAACACAAACCCTGACACTAAACCAAACCCTAACCCTAACCATAACCATAAACCTAACCCTACCCCGAAACCTAACGCAAACCCAAACCCGAAAACTAACCCTAACGCAAACCCAAACCCTAACCCTAACCCTAACCCAAACCCAAACACTAAACCTAACCCTAACACAAACCCTGACACTAAACCAAACCCTAACGCTAACCATAACCATAAACCGAAACATACCCCTAAACCTAACGAAAACCCAAAGCCGAAACCTAACCCTAACACAAACCCTGACACTAAACCAAACCCTAACGCTAACCATAACCATAAACCTAACCCTACCCCTAAACCTAACGAAAACCCAAAGCCGAAACCTAACCCTAACGCAAACCCAAACCCTAACCCTAACCCTAACCCTAACCCAAACCCAAACCCTAACCCTAACCCCAACCATAACCCTAACCCTAACCCTAACCCTAACCCAAACCCTAACCCTAACCCTAACCCAAACCCTAACCCTAACCCTAATCCTAGCCCTCACACTCGGCCTGCGGGAGCACGGGCAGCAGCAGCGGCTGGGGCAGGGACCGGGCTGGGTGCGGCGGCTCAGGGCAGCGCCTCCTGGTGGCGAGCGGGAGATCAGCATCCTCCTTGCAGCCGTTCCCCCCGGTCCTCTCCTGCGAACCCTGGTCCCTCCTTGCTCTGCCTCTTCCCAAGGGCTCCCGCGGGCACAGAGCCTGCTAGGAGGGAGCTCCTGCCCTATCCTGTGCGTGCTCAGCTCCCCCGGTGATCCCGGATACACTTCATGTAGGGACATGGCTGTTCTCACCCTACCCCAGTGCTCAACTCCTCCTCCCGGCTTCATCCTGCTTTCCGCGATGACACTGCTGTGTCGTGCGACCCTCGAAGGGGAGGGGAGCTGTACCATGCACCCAGCCTGTCCTCAGAGCCTCTTAGCAGGATTACCCCTGCTGTAGGCACTATGCCTTGCATTAGCCTGTCCTCCCCATAACCCTGTGTGTCATCACGCACTGCAGGCGTGAACCCATAGCTTCACAGCATGAACCCATAGCACATCTCTAGGAAAACACCATCTCCATTGCCTGCATGGGACCTCCAGTGAGGAAGATTCAAGAGACACCCCTCCATCCACTGGCACAAGGGGAGAACAGCTACAGGCGCCCCCAGGATGCTCCAATAGATGGAGTCCCATCCATCAGCCCTGGGAGAGGGCCAGGGTGCTGGGTGCAGGTGAAAGGCATTGCCTGCATCTCCGTTTTGTAATAGGTGTAAGCAGCTCAGCAGATTTACTCTTGAGCTGAGTGTGACCCCTGCTAAGCTGGCAGGAAAGGCCCACTGGGCACTGGGGATGCTGTGGGGCCAGCCCTGCCACCCTCCTGGGGTCTGGGGGCTTGCCCCAGGACCATCCACCTCTTCCATCCTCATGGCCAGGCAGGCCCAGGTCCGTTTTGCCCCCAGCTTTGAGCCCCTGGGGTTCAAACAACACTTGGGTAGCTCCCTACCAGCGACTCCCCCCCTCCAGCTGCCACGTCCCCCACCCCAGCACTAATCTTGACCTCCTGTTTAGGAAAGTTAAAGCGGCTCAGAGCAGGGCCAGATGATCACCCAGATTAAGGACTTAATGGGAGCACCGCAACCAGCTCAGCACCTCAGCTCGGGGCTGGTGGGTCAGCGTGTCAGTGTGTCAGTGAGTCAGCACATCACGCACACGCATGTGAACAGCCTCCCCTCCTATATGTGCACGCGTATAGGAACATAAATTCACTGCGACGTGAAGATGCTGTGCTGCTGGCGGAGGAAAATAGGGTGTCTGGTGTCTTCGTGGGAGGCCTCCCTGGCCGCCCGGCCCCACAGTTTCACTGGGGCGATGCTATGGAGAGGGGGAGCAGGGATTGTAAAGACACAACACACGTCCCCATGCACTCACCCAAAATCCACCCCTGCTGCTCTCAGCGCATCCATAGCAGCACACAGCCACCAACAAGGTGCCAGCAGCACACGTGCTGGGGCTGGGGGAGCACCCGGCAGGCTGAGGCATCCTGCCAGTGCCTTATCCCTAGAGGTGGAGGTCTTTTGGGGAGGGTGGGCGATGGCCATGCTGCCCCCACAGCCTGGGGGGTGCCCGCTGGGGCCGGCTGATGAAAGCTGCCCTTTGTCCGCTTGCAGGGCACAGCACAGGGCCAAGCTGGGAAAGCGAGTGGGTTTGTCCCGAGATGAAACGGCCCCAAACTGAGCTTTGAGCGGGCCCTTACGCAACAAGGACCTGGGATCTCAGAGGGATGAGCAGGGGGCATTGCCTCCCTCTCCAGCAGCATCCCACTCCGAAGGCCTCCCCATCACCCACCAGCTTGGGCATTGCCAGGCTCTGCCACTGAGACCGGGGCTCATTGGGTGGTGTTTAGGGAAGCATGTGTGAGGGGATGAGGGAGGTCAGTGGGGTATGGGTAGATACAATCTCTGCTGTTTGCAGTGGGGACACAGGATTTGGGGGGGGGGCTGTGGTTCGTCCTTTGAGGTCACTCAAGCTGGTCAATAACTGTGAGCTTGGTTCAGGATTGATGCTGGTAGGGAACAGCGTTTTCAGGTTGGGCAGTATCTGCCCTGCTGAGAAACACTCCTTTGATGCTCATGTCACAGCCCCGGTGAGGTGGTACCCAGCCCCCAGCCCCTGTCCTATCCCCCCCTCTTTCATCCACCCCAGCCCCAGAGCCAGGAGTTGGAGCTTCGAGCCAAGCAGGACCCTTTCCCCCACCCCATTGCCACAAGTGGTGCCAGGAGGAAGGAGTCGGAGCCCGGATGTTGCATTTCCACCCATTTATTTGGGAAGCTGCACCGAGGTATTAAAATAAATTAAAAGCACAGAGCATGCGGACGCATCCACGCGTTAGTATCGGGAAGGCCAGGGCAGAGAGGTGGATAGAGAGGATGGAGCACCAGGGAGTCCCAACAGCCACAGAAACCTCTACCATAGAAACAGTGATAGGTGCAAAACGAGAGGTACAAGTACAAATCTGTACCTTTAGTATGGTCTTAGAGGCAGAGCGTGAGTCAAACCTCCTTGTGTGGCACTAGGCTGGAAGAGACCTGCCTGGGAGGGTGGGCAGCAGGGAAGGAAAGCACAGATGCCAGGGAAATGGATAGGGAAATACAGAGGACCTGGTCAGGAGGCAAGGTAACCCTCCATCGTGCCCAGTCACTGCCGTTTGGGGGTCCTTGACAAAGTCACCCCCCCCCCCCCATCCTATTCCTCCGGGGCTGTTATTTGTGCCCGATTCCACCCATCCCAAACACCAGGCCCAAAGGTGATGCAGGAAGCTTCGTTGCAGCAGGGGGGAAGAGCGGAGCTGCCTCTCATCCTCCAGTTTCCCACTTGGAGGAAAGAGACCCATTCCCGCTTTCCCCTCTGCTCTCAAGGAGGCTGAGTCCCACAGTGTCACCAGCCGCTCTGAATGTGAGCAAAGACGGGGTCCCTCACCCCATAGACCGAAATGTGGGGTCAGCTTGGGAGCGAGGGGTGCTGCCAGTCAGAGCAGGGATGCTCAGAGCCACCAATCACCCCCAGCTCACGCTGAGCAGCCTGATGCAGCCTTGGCTGTGCCCTATGTGACTCCAGGTTCTCTTTGGAGACTCCCTGCTCCCTCCGATGAGACCTTCTCCCTCCCTCCCAGCCTTTCCAAAGGAGTCCATTGCTCCACAGCCTGACCTCAAGGGAGCTTTCCATCTTTTCCCCCGCCCTAAAGAGACAGTCCTGGAGAAGGGGGGTACCCAGCACAGCTCCCTCAGCCCTAGCTACAGCCACAGGCATCAACGATCATGTCAGGGATGTCAGTCTTGACGATGTTGCTGTTGCGATCGAAGTAGAGGACAGAGAGCGGCCGGCGCCGTGTGGGCACGCAGCAAGAGTGCCCCGATGCCTGGACGTTGTTGGCTTTGACGAGGTTGAAGACGGCTGTATGGAAAGAAGAGGCCATCCCAGGGCTGCCGGCCACGTGTAGGGGGCACTGGCCCACGCAGTAGTTTATCTGGTAGCCCTCAGGCTTGATGATCCAGTCATTCCAACCGATGTCTCGGAAATCCACGTAGTAGTCCTTGCGGCAGCAGAGGTTGGAGTTCTGGCTGCAGCGGAGGCTGCGCTTGGCCACGTGGTGACCCGCTTCTCTCACCTTTGCTTTGGCCACCAAGAAGGGCTGGTGGGACCAGCTGCCGTTGACTATTGCCATATCAGCCCCATCCCCGCGGCTTTCCAGTTCCAGGCGCAGGGTCCTCTGCTCTCCCCCAAAGAAGCCCCGCAGGGCAGGCAGGAGGGTGAAGGCGTGCCAGCCGCTGCCCCGCGCGCTCAGGTGCTTCTCACTCAGCAGCGTGCGGTTGCCCCCCACCAGATCCCCTTCCCCAGCAGCCAGGAAGATCCGCAGGGTGAGGCTGGCTACCGGCTCCCGGCGGACTCGGAGGTAGAGCCAGAGCTGAGCCTGCAGGATGTGAACGTCCTGGTCCTGCGTGCGGCTGAACTGGAACTGCAGCCCCAGGCGAGAGGGAGATGTGGTCTCTGAGGGCAGAAAGGAGGAAGGAGGTGAATGCTGCGGGATGCAGGGAAGGTGAGGCTGCACCACCACCCTGCACATCAAAGCCGATCTCTTTCAGGTTCTTTACAGGAAAGCCCTAAGAACTTCCCTCCTCCAATGGAGCTCGCGGTCTTTCCCTTTACTTTCCTTGGGGATGCTAACCAGAGCAGGGTGGTGTTGGAATGGGGGACTGTCTCATCCTGCCTGGCAGAATGGGCGTAGAGGGGGTACCCAGCCCTTCCCCTTTCCCAGAACCACAGGATGGGCAAAGCTGGAAGGGACCACCGTGGTCACCTTGCCCGGACACCCTCAAGCAGGGTCACCCTCAGCGCTGCTGCACGCTGCAGAGCATTTCCAGCCCCAGCACCCCCGAGCTGGTCCTTGCAGTGTCCAAGTCCACCTTCGGAGGGTCTCAGGCACCTCGGCTTGCACCCATCCCTCAAGGGAGGGGACCGGCATCGCAGCAGCTCTGGTGTGCGGTCCCACCTGCCTAATGCGGGAGCAAGAGGAGCCGCTCCTCCTCCTCCTCGCGGCTGAGCCTCCCTGTGCATCCGCAGCACGGGGAAGTCACGGCGCACTCCGGGCGCCTTAATTAAGGACTTCATCACCTCGCACTGCGAGGGGTGGGTGCCCAGGGCCCCGGCCTCGGGGGCTGCGCATCCCCGCGGGCTCCCCTCGCAACCCGGTTCGGCACCGGGCTCAGCCCGGCGCTCCCCAGCCCCGTCGGGGGCCGCGGGGACGGTGCCCACCTGGCTGCGCGAAGCTGATGATCTCGTAGCCCTGCTCCTCGCCGCCGCCGTCGTCGTCGTCGGGGCCCCGGCGGGTGCTGCCCGCCTGCAGCCGCCGCAGGGCGCGGGCCACGGCGGCGCGGGGCACGGCGTGAACGAGCCGCGGCCGCTCCCGGAGCCGCAGCTTCTCCAGCAGCTGCCGCTTGGCCACTTCCTCCAGCAGCCGCCGCTCGGCTCCCGCCGCACACGACGGGCAGCGAGGCTCGGCCGCCGCCGCGCACAGCACCGCCGACAGCAGCAGCAGCAGCCACGGCCCCGCGCCGCGCGTCGCCATCCGCACCGACGGGACGGACCGGGCCGGCACCGGGAGTGGCGCGGCGCGGCCCGCCCGCTTTGGGCACCTGCGGCCGGGGGCGGGCCCGGCGCCCCCCCGCCATTGGCCGGCTCTGCTGCCTGTCCCGTCCCGTCGGGCCGCGGCCGGGGCGGGGGATTACTGGGATTAGCCCCCCCCTGCCCGCATCCCCCATTCCCCCCGCAGCGGAGGCGGGCGGTGAACGGCCCCGCTGCCCCGGGGACCACCCCCCCCCCCCTCCTGCTGTGTGCGCACATCGGGAGCTGTCCCGCACCACACCAGAGCGGGTACCGAAGGGGGGGGGCACACACGGGAAGCTGCGCATGGGGGGCTTCAACTGGGTGTGTGCAAACGGTGGGACCTGCCGAGGCGGGTGCCCATGCGTGTGCGGGGGGGCTCTGCTGGCCTGCAGCTCGCCCCAGCTCCCGGAGCATCCCTGCCAGACCCAAAACCTGCAGGAAGCAAGGCGGGGGCCGATCCTGGCCGGGTGGAGGAGCGCGAGCAGCGGAGCATCCTGCGGGATGGATCCCAGCCTCGCCTGGAACCCACAGCCCTGCCCCATAGCCCGTGCATTGCACTTGCACCCCCTTGGCCTCCCAGCAGGGCCAGTCCCTAACTTGCTGATGGAGGACAAAGCAGGGATTAAGGCAGTCCCCCTGCTGACCCCTGCAGCTCCCTGGGGACACTTCCTATCTGTGAGCGTTGTTACTCCTGCCGTGTGATGAGTTTGGGAGTCTGAGCCTGTCCCTTGGGCTGCCTGGTCCAGCCTCAGCCCAGGACAGAGCTGGGCAGGCCCAGGAGGTTGTCTGCTGCACCCGCTGCTCCCCACAAGTTATAACGGACACTTGTGTCTACGGAGGGCTCATGACTTGGCCTGAAGATGTTCACATCAGCCTCAAGGTGTTCTCTGCACCTCAGCCCCTGATGCTGTGCACAAGCCCGAGCCAGGGCTGAGGCCTGGAGAAGCCTCCCAAAGGTGCTGCAAGGAGCCACGTTGCTGAGGGTGTGGGAGAGCCCAGTGCTCCTGTGCCAGAGCTGGGAACTCGGAGTGCAGTGGGAACCTGAAGCCCAGCCAGCCCTGCAGGCATGTCCTGTGCCCACTGTGCCATGCAGCACTGACCCCAAGGTCTTGACCACACAGAGCCCCTGGCCAAGCACAGAGGTGACAGGTAAACAGTGGGCTGTCTGGGAAAAAGCACCCACCGGAGATGATGCAACCGTGGTGCAAGGGCCAAAGTTCTCAGCTGGCCGGGCCTGCTGGCAGCTCCCAGAATAGCCCAGGAATGTCAACAAGGAGGAAAGAGTGGGCACAGCTTGGCCTGAAAGCAGAGCTCCCATAGGGCCTGGGAGCCCCGGCTGCAGGCAGCAGCACGCAGGCAGCAGCGGGACCGAGCAGCCGCCGGCGCGCAGGGCACGGTACCCGCTCGCAGGGCGCACATCTGCCCGCACAGATGTTTCGTGGTGCGCGCACATCTGCACGCTTCCTTGCAAACGCACCGTCAGCCCCATCCCAAGTACTTGGATACGTGCTCTGTCTGCAGAGGTTCTCTACACATTGACTCCTGTGCCTTTTATTCCACGTTCCTGTACTGGAAGTGGAGTGGTTCCTTTCTGGCTCTTAGGGTACATTCCCCATGGAAAATTTGACTTCCACCCATGGGAGGAACTAGGTCCCCCCCATGGTGCTCTCTCCACGTGCAGCAAGCCAGAGGGAGCCCCAGGCTGCATTGCTGAGTGGCACTGGTCCGGGGGGCATTAAAACCTCTGTGTCACCACCACCTCGCAGCAGCCATGCCACAGCTTCACACATGCAGGGAGGGGAAACCGAAGCACGATGCTGTGCTGAATTCCTCCTTCCCTGGCACATCCACAGCACAAAACAGGAGGCAAAGATCTGTGGCAGAAAGGGTGAATTACTCCCGAGCCCATCGCGCTTTCCAGGCTGCAGGGCAGGGTCTCCCCAAAGGGATTAATCCTTCTAACCCTTCCAGATCCCTCTGCACTGTCCAGCACCCCAATGCTGCCACCACAAACCCCATTCCACCTCCAGCTTAGCAAGAGCATCTGAGCCGCTGCCCCCTCCCACTGCAGCTGTGTGTGTCGTGTCCCCCCCCCGCGCACTCTGGCCCATGGGATGTAGGCCAGGGGTCAGCACGGAGCCGTGAGTGGTTCTTGCACCCATTGCATAAGTGTGTTGTTGATTAAACGGTTCCCAGAAAGTGAAGCCCAGCGACCAACCTGACCAAAATACCCCCTCGGGTCCCCCCCCAGGCCCAGCACTTGCTGCACACATGGTTTATGGGCTGCCGACCTCGTGTCCGGTGAAGGCAAACGTGGCACCTGACAACCTGCCCTAGAGGTGGATGAAGCAGGAACACCCTGTCCCCCCCAAGAGCTCATGCACCAGCATCTGAGTACGGCTTCTGCCTCGGTGCCCATTCCCATGCGGCTCCGCCACCGATGCCGGCCACGAAAGAGCCAAACTCGGGCGCTGTTCCCGGTACAGGCATGGAAAAGCTTCCTCCTCGCCGGCCCCTCTCCCGCGGGGCAGCACCAGGCTGGGGTCAGGGCAGCAGCCGTCGGGGCTGCACGGGTGGAGGCACCTTGGGGCCAGCGCAGAGAGGGAAGGGAGGGCTGGAGCCGCAGGGCTGGTCCGGCCGGGGTCCGGCCGTGGGAAGGGAACGAGGCCAGGGCTCCCGGCCAGGGAGGGCAGGAGCAGGTCGGCGGCCCCGCTTCCATGGGCGCCCGCTGCACCGGCCGGGGGCAGCGGGGCGATGGAGCGGCCCGGCCCGGCCCCGCGGGGTGCCGCAGCCCCCCCCAGCCCGCGGGCGCCACCCGGCGGTCAGAGGCAGCGCCGCACGCCGGGACCGCGGGGCCGGAGCTGGGGGCGACGAGCGCCCTTAGGGGCAGCCCTTAGGGATGGGGCAGGGGGCGACGAGGTCCCCCCCCTCCCCCGGGGAAGCGGCTCCTGGCACCAGCCGGGCAGAGGATGCACAGCGGGGATGAGCTGGAAAGCGCCCGTGGGACTGGAAATTAAACATTAATGGTTCTCAAGGCAACAGCGGGGGGTGCAGGAATTCCCACCCCTCCCGGAGAGCCGGGCCCTGCCAAGGGACGCCCTGGCGCAGCGCACTCGGACCTTTGCTTCAGGCTCTGTTGATACTGGCAGAGGCTCCTTGCAGGCGCCACCGGCGGCAGTGGCACATCTCCATCGCCTCCCGGCACGGAGGCTGCAGAAATGGGACCTTGCTGTGCCCTCCCTGTCAGATCTGGCACGGGCCAAGGGCGCAATCCCGGTGCTAGGTCGATGCTGCCTGCACCAGGCCAGGCTGGGGGGCTGCAGGCGGGATCCCCATCACTCTTACTGGTCTCAGTGGGACCGGTACAACAGCATGTCATGGCGGCTGGGCGTGAGTGAGACCCCCACCTCCAAAGCCCCCTGAGCACCCAGGGAACCCCAGAAGAAGTGTGGTGGAGAGGGGACACCATGATGTGAGCACTACCCTCATCCCCTCTTCTCCCACCAGTGATGGAAGAGTGGATGCCCAGCGGGAAGTTGCACCCTGCTGCTCTCAGGGCTCCTGTTCTGCTCCCTGAGGAGCCTGACTTGGTTCTCTGCCTTCATGCTTACACCGAGGTTACTCTTGTTGATGAAGAAGACTTGCAAAGTAAGCCCAGGCTGCGCTGAGCCCCACAGAGAGGGCTTTTCCATGCGCAGCTTTGCTAGGGATAAAAACCATAGCTCCTGCCTGGGCCACCAGCAGTGGGAGCATCCCCTCTATGCTGGGGACCCGTGCCCTTTGCCAGCCCCATGGGCTGTGCCTGGCTCCAGGGGGATTGCCCTTCCTTGGCTGTACCCTCCTTGCCCTGTGGTGTTCCCCAGTGGAAGTCTCCTTGAGATTCCTGAACCTCAGCCACGCTTGCCCCCGTTTTCCATGGGAGCAGGACAAGCCGCACGCATGGAGAAGAGGGCCTGTGTGAGGTGTCCCTGCCTAGGGCAAGGGGTGGGAACTGGATGATCCTGAGGTCCTTTCCAACCCAAACCATTCTGTGGTTCCAGGATTCAGCTCAGGGGCTCAGGCTTGTGCTCCCGTGCACTGAGGCACCTGTAGGGTCACAGGGCCGAGCTAACAGCTCCTCTGCCCCTTCATTCAGCCCCTTTATGCCCATGCTCGCTGCAGCCCAGCTCAGCACCAGCCCCAGGACAGCTGTTTGTTCGATAAATACAGATAGCGAAAAGAAGCACTGGGAAAAAGAGGGGGGGAAAAAAGGAAAAATCACTAAAGACCAAACCCTCTTTGGGTTTGCGCAAGCAGCCTTGGGTCCCAGACAGTATCGATCCCAGCGCCTTCCACGCTGCCTGCCCAGCAGCTGGGTCAGCAGGAACCCTCCAGGTCCGGGTCCTGGAGGTCTGGAAGCCTGGATCTCGGGATGGTGCCTGCTGATGGGGAGATGCGGGTCCCCGCTCCAGCACAGGGCTCAGAGCGAGCGCCTGCCTCCCGTGGGTACCCCCTGTTCCCTGCTAGCGGTTGCTCCATCCCTGCTCAAGGTTTCCTCTTGTCAATGTGCATCCCGGCTCTGCTCCAACTGGAGCTGCTCACGGCTCCAACCAGCCCGGCCTGATCCTGGGGCAGGACATGAGATGTCAAGCTGTCCTTCAAGCCAGATGGAGGAGGTCTGACTCTGCCCTCTTCCAGCTGCCAACCCTCTTCTCACCTGGTTCAGTTCTGTCTCCAGCCTCTGTGCTGGGGTGATCGGTGGCCCCCAGCACCGCAGTTACCCAGCTCCATGCCCTCATGAGCCTCTCTCTCTCACCACCAGCACCCTCTCCCTGCTTTTTCAGCCCTCACACATGGAGGGGACACATGGGAAGCCATGGAGAAACCCTAACAGCAGATTACACAATGGGCCGATGTGTCAGAGCCGCCCTTTGCCCCCAGCTCTCACGGCATTGACATGCCCCACAGCCAGGCTGGCAAGGGGCAGCGAAGGGGGTGGCTGCCCTGGGCTGTGGGCCAGAGGCTGCTCTGCAGTGAGGGAGCTGGCAATGGGCTGTAGGTAAAGGTGGGGGTCCTGGGTGGCTCTGGTGGTCCTGCCTGGCAGTCGCTATCCTCTTTAAACGGGTGAAAAGCCGCTCCATTTGGTCCTGACTTAGGACAAGAATGACCAAACACAGCCAGTTCTGGTAGAAGGGAAGATTCTGCCCAAGCAAGGAATCTGCCCTAGAGCACATCCAGCCCCTGGCACCCTCGGGAGAGGTGGAAGATGGGCCGGCTAACAACAGGGCACACACATTACATGTGCACATGCCGCGGCTGGGAGTCTTTTATTGAATACCAGGTAGCCAGGATGTTACCAGTGATGCTGAGCAGTGGGGCTCCAGGGATGGGCTCACCCCTCCGCCCTGGCCATCCCCCAGCATCTTTTCAGCTTCTACCTCCCCAGCACACGTTCGTGCTGCAGCGCTGAGGACTGGGACCAGCAGCAGGGCAAGTGGTGCTGTCCTGAGCCGCTCCGCAGAGCCTTGCAGGTACAAGGGTCCGGTCTCCATCGGGAGCCAGTCGCAGATGGCTCAAGAGCAGAGAGGAATCCGTGGACAAATCTGCAGGGGGAAAGGAGCTGTGTGGGAGGTGAGGGAGGAGAGGACTTGCAGATTCAGCATCACCCTTCAGGAGGAGAAAACGCTTTGGCAGGGTTCCCATCTCAGCGGCTCGCCAGGTCTTGGGTTGCCAGAAAGGGGCCAGGAGGAGGAGAGCCCTGCAGAGCACAGGTCCTGTCCTCCTGCCTCCCCATGCCCAGGTCAGGTACAACCACAGGCATCAACGATCATGTCGGGGATGTCGGTCTTGACGATGTTGCTGTCCCGATCATAGTAGAGCAGAGAGAGGGGACGACGCTGCGTGGGGACACAGCAGGAGTCCACGGCTGCGTCCGCGTTGTTGGCTTTGATGAGGTTGAGGACAGCCGTGTGGAAGGAGGCAGCAAGGCCAGGGATGCCCGCCACGTGCAGGGGACAGAGCCCTGCGCAGTAGTTCATGTGGTAACCCTCGGGCTGGATGATCCAGTCCTCCCAGCCGATCTCCTTGAAGTCCACAAAGAATTCCTGGCGGCAGCACATCTTAGAGTCCCTGCTGCAGTCAATGCCGCGCCGCTGCACCCGGTGAGGGGTCCTGGCCCGGGCTCGGGCTGCCACAAATGGCCGGTGGGAATCACTGTGGCCAGGCAGGAGGGGAGAACCCCAATCCTCCGCCGCCTCCAACTGCACAGTGAGTCTCTGACTCCCTTGGCCAAAGAGGCTCTGGACGGCCTGACCCACATCCAGCGTGGCCCAGCCAGGATGCTGCACCTCCAGCCGTGCCTCATGGACCACGGTCACGTTGAGCCCTGTCGGGTCTGGCTGCAGGAGTCGGATGGTGACGGGGTGCATCCCGGGGCCGGGATCTGCCCAGAACAAGTAGAGGGTGGCTTGCAGGATCTCAGCATCCCCAGCCAGCTCCTGGGTGAAGCGGAAATGCAGGTGGACACTGTGGGAGGTGGAGGACCCTGTGCACGGAACCGAATGAAGAGGTGAAGGGAGGAAGGCCAGCCCCAGCCCCGCTTCCCTGTGCTTGCTGCTGCTCCTCCTCCCTATGCCTTCCTCTTTTGCTAAAGGAGCAGCATCCTCCCCGTGCTGAATGCAGCAGCCCGGCTTGGTTCCATCTCCTCTGACATCCCCTTTCTCTCTCCTCTGAGGACCAGCTCTGGAGTGAAATGTGGCAGCCCACCACTTTGGGTAGGGAATGGAGACACAGCTCAGCATGGGGAGCAGACGGGCTTTGGAGACCCGAGTGAAAACACTGCAAGCTGATGGGGCATCTTCGCTTAACATCAGGTTTGGAAGAACATAGCCACAGTTAGCCCAAGTGGGGAGGGTCTGACAGAAGGAGACAACACGTTCAGATGGCGGAGCTCCTGCACCAACCTCCCCACCCCACACGTCCCATATGTAACTGAGGGGACCCTGGAGCCTCAGTGATGCTTCCCCTGCCCATGGCAAGGGGTGGCTGGTGGGGGTAAGCTCGGCACCTGGGTGCAAAGGTTCTGGACATGGAGCCTCCTATTACCAGTCCTTCCAGCAGCAGCCTGCCCGCTGGCCTGGCGTTGCTTGCAGGAGCGTGGTGCCCCTGTGCAGAGCCTGTGCGGAGGAGAAAAGCTCTCATCACCTTCCCACGGGCGAAAGCCGCCTTCCCCCTGTGCTCAGGAACCACCCCACCGTGCCCCTGAGGCGCAGGGTCTCTACAGACCTGACTCGGCAAAGCTCAAGATCTCGTATTCCTGCAGACCCAGCCCGGGATGCAGGGGAGGGACGCTGCTCTCACGGGGCATCCCAGGGGAGACGGGATCCGTGCGCTGCACACGCATCCTGCCGAGCGCCGTCAGCAGGGCCCCCCTGGCCACGGGCTGGGTGATGTTGGGTCTGCCCGGCAAGCGGAGCTTGGCGAGGATGCTCTGCTTTGCCCGAGCCATGAGGATGCGGCGCTGGGCGGCGGGGGCCAGGGCAGCCAGCCCGCAAGCCGGGCACCGGGCTCCCAGGGGAGCCGCCATCCCCAGGAGCAGCAGGAGCGGGAGAGCCACCGCTGCTGACATCTCCGGCACCGCGGGAGGGACAGCGGGCGGGCCCCCGCGGGCGGCGTTCTCCAGCGGTGCGAGGAGGCGAAGTCAAAGCGGGGCCGGGATCGCGGGGGTCAGGGGCAGCGCACGCCGCCTCCTCCCGCAGAGATGGGCTGAGCCCGGTGAGATGAACGCCCCCTTGGCCCCGCGGGAGCCTCTCCCGGGCACGGGGCAGCCCGCCCCGGCTGGGGGGGGGGGGGGGCGCTGCTGCTCTCGAGGCTCGGTCCCGGGGCCGGGGCTGTGCCCGGGGCACCCCCCGGGGGCCACCCTGGTCCCCTGCGGGCGGAGGGGTCGCGGTGCTGGGGGGGGGGTGCCCTGGCTCCGGCC